>NW_015177062.1:255793-309000 GCF_001447785.1 Gekko japonicus
AAGCCAAGGATCAAGCCGAGAAGAATTCCACAAGGTCTGGAGCAGAGATGCAAGGATTCAGGTCCTGAACAAACGACGTTGCCAGCACAAATGACTGCTGGCAACAGACTTGCATATATACAGTGCTAGCTAATCAACTCATTAGCTAGCCAGGAGTGAGGACAGGATCCTGTCAGTAATCAGGGCTAAGAGATCTTCTGGCACGCATGCGTGCATTCTGCCTTCGCTCTCTCAGCTGTTGTCTTCTTACATTCCTGAGCCTGGTTACAGGTGGAGGCGAGTCTGATGATGAATTACTGGGCTGCAGCTGAGACTGATCCCTTGCAGGTGTTCCCTGGGAGGCTCTATCCTCCTCACCACTTAGATAGCTTTCAGCTACAGGATCCAGTCTTTGCCTTTCTGCTGCAGTACTGTCCTCAGGAGCCTGTTCAGGGTCCTCAGGAGCCTGTTCAGGGGCATCAGCAAAGGCAGGCATGACATCAGCAGGGGCAGGCATGACACAAACATTGACAAATATGGAAGGTGTCCTTAATACTCAACAGACTCAGCTAAATGATACAGCCAAGAAAATGGAGGAAATCGCGCAAAAATGCCTGGTCTCAACAGAAGACACTCAAAAGGTCAAGAAAAAGGTGGATAAAATAGAAAAACACCAAGAGATGAAGATTAAAAAGTTAATGATGCTTCAAATGGAAAAATCAAATTTAACTCTCCGATTTCAGGGCATAAAAGAACTGGAAAAAGAGGATCTCCAAGTTATTTTAGCGGAAGCCTTGGCAACACTCACCGGCTGGGAAGCGGAAAAAATAAGCGAGGAAATGGATCTGGTTTACAGAGCCTATTCCAATTTTAAAAGGTTGAATAACCTGCCGGCAGAAGTGGTGGTCAAGTTTACAAAGCAGAAAATTCGGGATCAAATACTAAAAGCATCTTTGTCAATGCACATGAAGATTGGAGAGCAAACAATCAGGATTTTGAAGGACGTTCCATTTGAAATTCGAATGAAAAGGAAAGCATACAAGGGACTGACCTTATTCTTGCAGAACCATCAAACTAACTACCGCTTGTTGATTCCAGAAGGGCTCACTTTCAAGTTCAAGGATAAAAGAGAAAAGATTGACTCCATCTTCAAAGCTCAAAATTTTCTGAAGAGGCACACCAGCTCGGAGGAAGCAGCACTCGCCACATGGAAAGAATTGGACAGCGACAGAGACAGCGGCTCAGAGGGGGAAGTCAAGACCCCGGGAGATAAAGGAGCTCATACAATCTGAGAGACGTGAAAGGGAGGCTGCCTAAACCATGAAGACAAGTTCGGAAAGCGCACGAAAAGACTTTACTAACGAAAACCAAAAGGACACTATTAATCTACTAATAAATTTTATTTTCTTTACAGGTAAAGATGAAAGATGACTGTCAGCTCGCAGAAGAAGCCAAAAGAAGATTTGTGTAGTACTAGTAAAAGATTAACATACTAATAATAATATCACCCAACCTTTTCTTTATCCCACTATATACCTCCCTTTTTCTTATAAGAAAAAAGAATAAACTCTCTTCTTTTTAGAAGAGTCAATTAAAAAAGAAAAAGGTACAGATTATATCCATATACAAGAACCAATACCAAATGCATTTCCGCTAAAAGCCTTCCTCAGTGGTAAAATTCAAACTGAGCACTCCATAAATGTAGCAAAACTATACATAAAACTCATCATATACAGAATGAAAGGGGGGAATAAAATGAAGGGGGCTTTTGATTTTAGTAGGCCTGTTGGATGGCCTGACTGGAAACAGCACTTTTCTTACTACAGGATTACAACAAAATTGAATGCAGAAGTGAAGGAAATCCAAGTATGCAATGGGCCCCACAAACAGAGCAGATATTTAATTACTTTGCTTTTGCTGCTGATTGTGACAGGGATAAATATGGTCTTGTCCTGGGGAAAGTTGATGACTATTTTGTGCCCAAACAGAACCTCATTCACGAATGGGCCTGCTTTCACCAAAGAAACCAGAAGCCAGGGGAATCTGCTGAGGCTTACACATGATGGCTGTATGAGAAAGCACAAGCTTGTGGATTTGGTGGCTGCAAAAGTGAAACTATTTGGGATTGTTTTAGACAAAGAACCAGGGATCATTTCCTGCAGGAGCGCATAGGAGCGGAGCTCCGGCAGTAAAGAGCCCAAGGGGCAGGCACACACAACAAGCCCCACCCCCTGCTCCCAGCAGCCCTCAGTCAGAGCAAGAAGCAGCCAGGTAACTTGCAGAGCTCCCCCTGGCCCCCCGGTCCAAAACAGTCCAATGGCACCTTTAAGACCAAGTTTTATTCAGGTAGAAGCTCTTCCTCCTCTGTGAGGACAGATCTGTATGTTCCCCGTCCTCCCCAATAGCTAGCAATCCAAAACAGTCCAGTGGAGCATGAGCGGTGGGTGTTGCCTTCTGACACACTTCCGGTGATGTCAGGGTGTGTGGCATATGCAAATGAGTTATGCTAATGAGCTCCTGCACCTCTTTTTCTACGAAATGACCCCTGCAAAGAACTATTTCTGCAACTACAGTTGAAAAATGACCTTACCCTGCAAGGGGCAGTTCAAAAAATCAGGAATTCAGATCTGATCAAGGAACAAGTCCTTGACCAAGGAGTTTTCAAGGGGCATCATGAAATATCTCAGAAAGTGTAGTTCCCCAGGCACTCCAGCTGGACAGAGACACGATTAAAGCTTTCCCAGAAATAATCCACCAAACCACACAGCAGTCTCTTCTTCAAAAACAGGCCTCTAAGTGCACGCACTGTGGAAAAGCACATGCTCAGAGGGCTGAGTGTCTAGTGAAGTGCCACAAATTAAAAAGGCTGGGACATTTTGCCATAGTATGTCACATTCAAGGGGTGAGAGAGGTCACAAAACAAGACAATGCCCCAGATCCATTTTTGGGGGGGACCAGTCAGCTTTTCCAAAACCACTACTGACCCATGGATGATATCATGACAAATTTATGGCCTTCCTCTAGAATTCAAAATAGATCCTGGGGCAGATGTGAATGTAATTCCAGGATCAGTCTATATTTATTTATTTATTTATTATATTTGTACCCCGCCCATCCCCCATGACCTTTAAAATCCCTCCTTATCTCCATCAAACATCCTCAGTATTTTCCAGCCCGGGGAGAGACAGTCTGAGGTGTGTAGGATACATCCAGGCTCAAACTGAATCCAAAGGAGAGGATTACAGTTTTAGAGTCTATGTGCTTCGACTTCAGTCTAACAATCTATTGAGATGGGACACTGCTGTTGCAATGGGTTTGATATGCCGTACAGATGAACTCCCTATAGGACCTCAACATGAGCTGGGAACTTTGCAGATTGCTCCAATATAAATAAGGCTTAAAGAAAACACTGTACCTTATGCTGTCAGTACAGCCAGGACTATATCAGTCCCACTGCTCCTTAAAGTGAAAGCTGAATTGGATAGGATGGTCCGATGTGGGGTTATAGAGCTGATTATAGAACCTACTGACTGGTGTGCTCCAATGGTGCCAGTACCTTAAAAGGATGGTACAGTGCGAATCTGTGTGGATCTGAGCCACCTGAATAAAGCAGTAAAAAGGGGAAAGTGTATTCTTCCTACCATAGATGACATCCTTCCTCGGTTAGCCGAAGCCTGCATATTTCTACTGCTGGATGCAGCAAGTGGATCCTGGCAGATCCGGTTGGGGCCAGATAGTGCAAAATTAATTACTTTCATCACACCATTTGGGTGATATTTCTTCCACAGATTGCCATTTGGAATCTATAGTGCCCATGAGTTATTCCAAAGAGAAGTTACTCTGGAGAGAGTGTCTGTGTACATGAATGACATCGTAATGTATGACCGTACAGAGGAAAAGCATAATGATTGACAAAGTCCTAGACATTCTACAGCCAGCAGGCTTGAAGCTGAATGAAGCTAAGTGCCTCCTACATCAGAAGACTCTCACTTATCTTGGACACTGCATAGATGGACACCACATGGCATCAGGTCAGACTTAAGGAAGGTAGAAGTTATTTTGGGGATTGGTCCTCCCAAATGCACTACAGAATTATAAAAAGGTTTTTAGGCATAGAGCGTTATTTGGGCAGATTTTTGACAAGTTTTGCAGAGATCTTACATCCATTGAACGAACTGCTAAAAGTGGATGTCGCTTGGCACTGAGACCCACATCAAGATAAAGCATTCTTGAAAATAAAACAGCTTCTGACTAAGGCACCTGTACTAGCATTTTGTGATGTTAATTGATGCACTGTTGTGTGTTCAGATGCTTGCAGCTATGGCCTGGGAGGTGCGCTCCTTCAGGAATATGATTGGAAGCTGAAACCAGTTGCATTTTGCTCCAGAACACTGGCAGATTCTGAGACACATTATGCTCAAATTGAAAAGGAGTGTCTAGCTGCAGTTTGGACATGTGAAAGATTTTCTAAATATCTTTATGGTTTAACTTCCTTCCAGCTTTTCACAGATCATAAACCTTTAGTACCATTGATAAACGGTAAAGATTTGGACAAGGTACCAATAAGATGTCAAAGACTTCTTTTCTGCCTGATGCAATTCAGCCCTCAGGCAGAATACCGCCCAGGCAGAACTCTAGCAGTAGCAGATACACTGTCACAGTGTATACTGAACACTGTTGATCCTGATTTAGTCATACTTGTAGAAGAAGTTGAATGTTAAGGAACCACATTAAAAAGCTTGAAACCGATTTTGGATTCTTTACTCCAACAGCTACAGGCTCTTACCACCTCTGATACAGAGCTACAGAGGGTATTGGAATTTGTGAGAACAGGATGGCCTCCGCATGTGCATAGCATACCAAGTGAACTCAAACCCTATTTTGCAGAATGGGGACACCTTACAGAATTACAGGGGTTAGTTCTCCATGGACATCACACTGTTATCCCAACAGGGAAGAGACAAGAAATACTTCACACTGATCATCAAGGAATTACCAAATGCAGTAAACGGGCACAACTTTCCATTTGGTGGCCACGAATAGGACAGGATCTTAAAACACTGATACAAACCTGTGAATTCAGTCAAAAGAATAAACCTCCCAATGGAAAGAACCCTTGATAGTTATTCCCCTGCCAGATAGACCTTGGGAAAGAGCTGGAGCCAATATTTCTGAACTGCAAGGACACAAGTATTTAGTGGCCATTGATACTTAGAAATACTTAGAAATAGCCCACATAACTGACCTGACAAACTCTACAGCTATTTAACTGCTTAAAAAACATATTTGCCAGATGGGGTTGTCCAGATGTGCTTGTGACTGACAATGCTCCCCTATTTGCAGGGGGAGAATTTGTTCATTTTGCAAAAACATACCATTTCAAAGATGTTACAGCTAGTCCCCACTTCCCAAAGTCCAATGGAGAGGCAGAAAGAGCTGTACAAACAGCAAAACAGATTTTATGCAACACCCTACAATGGGTGATTCTCCCATATTATTCAACATCTATATGCCCCCCAGCTGGTGTGGAGTTTCAGGCTAGGTTGTCACCAGTATGCCAATGACACCCAGCTGTATCTGCTAATGGTTGGCCAGTTGGATGCCGCCCCAGATATGCTAGCCAGGGGCTTGGAGGCTGTGGTTGGTTAGTTAAAACAGAGTCGACTGAAATTAAATTAATCAAAGATGGATGCTTGGGCTGGGGGTGGGTGGGAGTGGGGATCCAACTCCCACCTCTTGATGGGGCAATACTATCACCAGCACCAACAGTGAAGAGTTTGAGCGTGATTTTGGATGCCTCATTATCAATGGAGGCCCAAATCACAAGTGTTGGCAGACCAACGTTTTCCCATCTTCAGGTCAGGCAACTGGTTCCCTACCTGCATCGTCCTTTGAGACTGACAGGTGTACTCCGTCCATGAATGTTAGCTGCACAATGTGTCTTTAGTAGGACCGCCAAAAAGCATCCATACAACTATTAAGAAAGCTGTCCCCCTTTTTGGAAGACTTCATGCAAGGAGAAGCGGGTTTATAATTCTAGAAACTCCCATTGGGGCTTGACTTTTAAAACACTGATGCAATATTGTCTGGTAGTTATCAATCTGTATGTACTGAATGTTATTGCTTATTGAATGTAATGAATATTTATACCTGACTAGGATGAAATAATGATATACTATGCACTTTACTAAATGATGACCATAAATAGAACACATTAGTTTGTTAAAAGGTTTTTGCAGTGTATATTTATTTGTTACTAGACTCTCCTAACGCTGCAGCTCAGGTTGCTTCACCCGCCTGGAGGCTGACAACCCTATTCTAGGCATGTACAAGTTAATGTCTTTGTGTCAGGGTTGCTAACCTCCAGGTGAGGCCTGAAAATCTCCAGAGATAACTCCCTTGGAGGAAATGGCTGCTTTGGAGGGTAGACTTTAAGGCATTATGCCCTGCTGAGATACCTTCCTTCCCCTAGCTCCACCTCCCCAAATCTCCAGGGATTTCCCAACAGGGAGTTAGCAACTGTACTTTGTACATTAATGTGTGGTTACTGCTTGCATGCACAAAAGTGCATAGTGAAAAATTATTCTGTGCCCTTGATTTGCTTCCATGTTTGCACTTATGAAAACAGGACAGACTGGTATACCTGTGACTGAATCCTTTTTCCTCTGGAACTCATCAATAAGGGGAGAACATTTTAACAATAAGTTTCAAATCAATGTTGGATGCACTTGTCTTCAGAGAAACTTTTTTAACCTGCGTTTTTGTGACTTAGGCGGGAATTCTGTTGATTTGGTTAGATTGCTTAAATCTGCCCCTACATTCTATGCTTCCATTTGGTACGACATAAAATAGCATTTAAAAAAACAAACAAACCTGGTTTCTTCTTTGGAAGATGCAGGTGCTGCCTTCCACACAATAAATCCAGCTGCTAAAAATGACATGACTTCATTCTGAAACAGTTCAAAATAGCAGTATCAAAACAATCCCAAACATGCATATATGATGCTTTTGAGAGGTCAGCCCCTGCCCTTTTTATAATCGAAAGACCTTATTTAAAATCTTTTTTGTTCCTGGAATGATCCCAGCAAGTATGCACTAGAACTTTGGACAGTTGTGTTTTAATATTATACAGGCTTACTATAGATAATAGCCTTAGATAACAATTGCAGCAGACAATGAATCATAGTTTGGACCGACAGATCAACTGAGCAGACAGATTTTTCTCCAGCTGAATTCCTGACTCTGTTGGGGATAAACATAGCCACATATTTAGCCTATGGAAGTTACTCTGAGGATAACGAGGATGTAATAATGGCTCACTTATGCTGAGAATAATTTTCAACTATGCTTCATACGTTGAAAGTGATTTGAAGCGTACATATAAAAACAGATGATGATGATGAAGGGTTAAAAGGCATTCAACTAATATATGAAATAGTTTCAGGACTGGATAATGCTGCAAAATATCTTTGATTTACTGAGATATAGCTGGTGTTTTACAATTATTATTGCTTAATAATAATTAATATATCTAATGTTCAATGTGGACAAATCTGAGGATACTTAAATCTGGGGACTGGAGCCATGAACACACAAGACAGAGCATTATACAAACCTTAGAAAAGCCCCAAGTTTTTACAAAAATCTGATATCTTAAAAACAAACAAATAAAAACACCAGGGGACTAAAACCCACCAAAATAATAGAAGCAGCATCTGTAGCTATAAGACAAAAATGCCTTCAGTGGCCACTGCTAGGAAATTAAGACAGTATTGTCTGCCTTCCAGCCTTGGTTTCTGTCAGCAAAAGGTGGTGGGGGGGAAGAGGACCTTTCTAGGGCCTTTGAAGGGAGGACTCAGGGGGTCAGACCAGGCAGCAACCACAAGGCCACTTGATACCATGTGAATTGCATGACTAACCTAGGCCTAGCCTAGCATGACTGACCTAGGCCTAGCAGTAGCCACACCATGAAAGGCAATGTGGTGTAGTGGTTAGAGTTTTGGATTAGGATCTGAGAGATCCAGCCTCAAATCCCCACTCTGCCATGGAAGCTCATTAGATCGCTTTGGGCCAGTTCTATATTCTAAGCCTAACCTAACTCACAGGACTGTTATGAGGATAAAATAGAGGTGACGAGAATGATGTAAGCTGCTTTGGGTTCGGATTGTGGAGAAAGGTGGGGCATAAATGAAGAAAATAAATAATAAATATAAATGAAGACGGGAGACAGATTAAAGGTTGGTTGGTTGGTGGGTGGGTAGGAAGAGGAAAGAACACAGGAAAAGCTGAGGTTATGGAGCTTCCCAACAGACGAAAAAAGAAGGAATAGTGTAGAGAGTGGGAGACGGGAAAGTGAGGTGTTTCCCCATAAGTATTTGCAGGTTCCCTACTGCATAACTGGGCCCGGCACAGTGGCCAGCACTACACAGCTTTCCCAGGAAGAGGTGGCTGGGGGAGGGAAAGAACGCTGAAGATGGGAACAGATAAAGGTAAATAAACATACCATCCACTCTTGTCATCTTCAGAGGCCCTGCTTCAGGTGCCCCTGCTATGTGAGGCTAGACAGGTGGCAACCCAAGAAAGGACATTCCTGATTGTCCCAAGGAAGATTCATCTGTCTCCTTCTATTGTTGTCTTCTGCCAGTGTTTTTTTTTTGGGTATACCCCAGTAACTGTTACTGATCCTCTTTTTCTGTTTTGGGTGTTAAGTGTGTTTATGTTTTGATGTTTGCTACGCTGGGGACCTTATTTGGGTGGAAAGGTGTCACAGAAATATTTAAATACATTAATAAGTTGGCTAGTGGGTGGGAATGAGAAAGAAGCATGAAAAGGGGACAGGCTATGGGGGCTGCCAGCAATAGAAAGAGGAAATAGTCCTTGCTGTTCCACAAGTCCTTGCTGTTCCCCCATTTGTGGGTTCTAAAATCCATGCAACACTAATGGAACTTTAAATTTTGTTGAAACTGCAGTAATTTAGCAGGAGATGTTCCATCCTAACCATAAGTACTGCACATTTTGGTATTCACCTGTTAGAAACATTGGATTGGATTCTTCCATTGTCTCCCTCCAATACAGAAAAACCTCCTGTATCAGAGAAAGACTTAGCAGAAAGAGACTATACCCAATCCACAGATTTGTTGTGCTAGATCCCCTTTTCCACCACCTCTGTAGTTGTGTTTCTAGATCTACAGCAATTAGGTGATAATATAATCTCCAGTTTCCAGTTCAGAAGTTGGCAAACCTAAGCAAATCCTGCTGAGCTCAATCTAGGGTTGCTATTTTATTTCTGGTAGGGCTCCTTTGTGTTTAATATCTGAATAGCAGGCAGAAATTCAGCACATGACAAAGCACCATGCCCTTCCGGTTGATGGTGGCACGCTAGCAGACTCACCTCCTGGACCTCCCTGGGGTGAAACTGCGTTCCAGCCGAAGGAGGGGGTGTGCAGGCTCACTACTCCCCCAGGGACCTGGCTGAAGGGACCCTGGCCATGGAGCTTTTGAGAGGTTGCCTCTTCGACGGCGTAATGCCGGAGAATTGAGGCACCTCTCCACTCTGATGGTTCTTCATGCTGAGAGACTGAATGGACTAAGTGACGCTGACCGGGGCAAGCGCAGGAGATCGAGCGTTAGAAATGGAGTGTAAACGAGGTTTGTGGACCAATTATGAATGTGAGTCGTTAAGCATTGAGTAAAAAGAAAAGAAGCTCCCCACCCCCACCCCGCGGAACAGAAGATAAGGCGAGCGGGGGAGGGACGCCTCCTGAACGCATAGACTTTAGATCGATTGAGGGGGGGAGCGGAAGCATAAACGGGTAAAATTGCTAAGGATTACTTACCAAGGCGAGTGCAAGCATTAAAGCACATATTTAGAGACTTTCAAAAAGTTTGTGAAAGTAAACAAAGTGAAAAAGATGGCGGGGAAGAGGATGGAGAAAGAGAAGCATTTGAAATCGAAAGTAACTGAGAGCCCAAAACCGGAAGGAGTCAACGAGCTAGCAAAGACTTTGGCAGACTCCATGCGCCACCTGCTGGACCAAATGAATAATCTCAAAGAGCAGATGACATCAATGACCCAGTGTATTACCACTCAACAAAATCAGATAAGCGAGACTTTGAAAATGATAAATCAAACAGATGAGAAGGTGAAAGAAGTGGACGCCACTACCCAAAAGGTGAAGACGAAAGTACAAAAACTGGAAAAGAAGCAAGTTTCTACAGAAGAGCAGTTGCTACAATTACAAATGGAAAAGGCTAATATGATCCTTCACTTTCAGAACATACCAGAGACTAAGGGAGAGAATCTGAAGGAAGTGATGAGTGAAATACTGGCCCCAGTGACAGAGATGAAGGCGGAATTTTTGCTAAGCGAAATGGATGTGGCCTATAGGTCATATTCAGGATACATAAAGAAAAATAATCTGCCTGGGGAAATTGTCGTAAGATTCTCAAAGAGGCATGTAAGGGATGCAATCCTGAAAGCAGTATCTGGAGCACCCCTGAGAGCTGGGGAGAGTGTTATCAGAGTACTGAAGGATATTCCATTTGAAATAAGACAGCGGAGAAAGAAATATAAAGACCTTGTTCTTTTTCTTCAAACAAATTCAATTGGATATAGATGGCTAATTCCAGAAGGCCTCACCTTCAAAATTAAGGATAAAAAAGAAAAGATTGACTCTGTTCTGAAAGCGAGAGAATTCTTAAGAGTCCAGCTGGGAGGGCCCGAGGAGAAAGAAAAAGAAGGGGACAGCAAGTCCAGTGGCGAGCTGGATTTGGGTTCTTCCGGAGAGGACTCTCTGAGAAAGGGGAAGCAGCTCCTAAAAGTCCTTATAAATTGCGGAAGAGACTGTACAAGAAGAAGTGAAGGCTGAAGGACTCTGAATAGTGCCTTTGAAAAATTTTGAATTGAGATGCTTTGGGGTTTTTCCTGATATCAGTTAAATTTAAGATGTGGGAAAAGTTAACAGACTATGTGACCCAGTTTGTAATGAGATTAATATGATTAAGACTAGATGTGTATTCAAGCTGGTTAGAAGATCTCCTCTCTTGGGTTTTAGTCAGTAGTGGGTATCTTTCCCTTTATCCCCTTAAATGTAGTCCCCTCCCTTATTTCTGTTATAGTTCGTAGTTTTAATAAAAATGCAATAATTTTTTTTTAAAAGGCAAATTATTATTGTAATTATTTTATTTTCCTTTATAGTCCTTTTCCCCTGGGATTACAAGTATGATATATATTTTTTAAAAAACAACTTTTCCAGTAAATCAGTAAACAGATTACCAGATGTCATAACATTTGAACCTAACAACAAAGATTCCTAGTATGACAAAAAATTCAGTTGGGCTGGATTTGTAGCATACATCCAAGCTGGCATTGGAAAAAAACATGCCTGGAGAATTTCTGAATGTTACCTAGCTGTTAAAGGCATGAGAATTCTGCCAGAAAATGTCCTAGTTCAATGGCACATACTTCCAAGTAAGGCAGCAAGGAAGCGAGGGCTTATGTCACATATTCAACAACTTTTTAAATGTGATAAGAGCACTTGTTTGTAATGCTACATTATTCTTCCTCGCTGTGACAATGGGCTTATGAAAAGGTATAAGATTATTTTGTTTGTGGGGTTTTATTCCCCTTGATGGATTATTTATTTTAGATATCGTTTTTTTGACTGATGGAGCTGCCTGGATCCCCTTGTAGGGGACATAAATATTTTAATAAATAAATACAGATGGAAAACTTGTGTCTAATTGGTGCCACAGCAAATGAGGGTTTATATGATTCACTGCTGTCGGGGGGGGGGTATGAAGGAGCCTTCAGCTGTATCACCCTGCATTTACAACTTGGAGGCAGGTTTACTATTTCAGTGGAATTAGATGGCAGAGCTCAAAGGGGTGTTTCTCTGGCAGGAACTGCTACATGGTGCTGAGTAAGATATATTCATCTTGCCTCTGCTGCCATCTTCCAAAGAGTGGTGTTTTGTCTCTTCTACTCATCAACCTATAACAGCAACCACTGATTCCACCACCTCCCTGGCCACAAAAAGTAATATAAACTAGGCAAAGGTTTTAAAGACTTATTCAAATACAATCCACAGGAAACTTGCAGCTCCTGAATTTCCATCTTGGTTTAAGGTTTGCTGGAGTCTGGCCTCACAAGAGCTAGCTTTTAGGGCAGTACATATGGCTTTCTGCTGCTCCAAAGATTTACCAGACTACAGTTACTCTATTATCTATGCAAAATGGAAGCCTTGCAAACTGACAGGGACTGCTGACAAAAATAAGGATATGGCACTTAAGTGCCTTCTACTGCTCATCTATTTAAAACGTTGCTCAAATATAAATAGATGTTTTAAATAGAGCAACTCCAGAACTCTTCTCTATCAACAAAGTCCTTGGAAACATATTGATCTTGTTCAGGCTGCTGGCTCTTTGCAGGAATGTTGGTGCTATTGGGGAGACATTCTGCTGCTGTTGATTATCAGTTTTCACTATCCCTAGAAAAACCCTGTGCAGGGAAAAATGAAACAAGTTTAGATTAAAAGTTCTCAAGCTGTCTCTATTTGTTATAAACTGAGGCTCCTTTGGATGACAAAATAACATTCAGCCCCAACTTTTTAAAGAATGTTTATGGTTTCAGCTGCCAATATGAATTCTTATCATTGGTCTAGAGCCAATAGATTACAGCTGAAGAGAACAGAGAGGGCAGGGTCAACAGGGCCCATGAAGGAAGACTCCATATGTTCAAAAAAGACGAAGTAACAATAATAAGTGCAATAAAATGACTAATCAGTTGAGCAGTGATTCTTTATGTAAGGAGGTTAACATGCTACAGTGGCCTGTATTGGGTTGGGTTATGGGGCCAGATGAAGGCTAATTGGCCCTGCTTCCTGACCTAATTTAGGCATGTAAGTAAGTTTAGAAGGACCTTGCACTTCCTCATTACTCTTTCCAATAAATGCACTACATGATCAGAATGTCATTCATGTTTATATCTTGATTCTGAGAGTAAGTCTATTATTCTACATAAAAGGGAATAAGTACATATGAAAATTAGGTTTACTTTTGAATAAACATGCAAAGAGTTATGTTGCAAGTTCTACTGAGGATGTATAGAACAATCATATACATGTCTGTACATAAGTAACATAGATTTTATTGGCTGGTACATTCACATTTTCTCAGGATTGCAGTCTAAGGGGATGGTCATTCACACTGCGGTAGACAATTTTTCAAGCATTTGTGCATACCATAGGATGGAAGGCAGCATGGTATAGCCTGTTGTCAGATCACGGAAGCTAAGTAGGGTCACCAAAGGCACCAAAGAAGTGGAAGGCAATGGCAAACTACCTCTGCTACTTGAGGCACTTCCCACACGCACATGTGCATACAATAAAAAGTAAATTTACACTGGCTTAATCACCATTCCTTCTCTTTAGGAACTGTAGAGTTATGAGTGGGACTAGAGGTCTCTAACACAGAATTCTGAGCATCCTTGTGACATTATGTTTCCCAGGATACTTGGGGAGAAGCCCTGACAGGATTTTTCCCCCCACGCTGACATTTTCCAAAATGTGCCACCCCTAGGCAGCAGAACAAGGAAGATGTTCTTGTAAGGAGTACAGTGTACTTACTGTGTTGGGCTACAGTTGTGATCAGGTTAATTTAGAATACAAACTTTAGTTTGAAAATGGATGTTGGGGTCAGGCAGTGGATGTTACAGCCTTTTGCTATACTGATTAATTTTGTATGCAATGTCTAAATGCTAACACTTTCACAGCTGACTGCCAAGTCATGGGTGGTGGCCTGCCCCGCCACCATCTTAAGCAGAGTTGCATCCTTCTAACTCACTTGAAGACAGGGGGCTTCAGGTGTAACTCTGGCTAGGACTGGGCTGTTAGTTTCCACTTGTAACGGGATGCAAATAATAATGTGAGCTATGCTACCATCCTTGGCAACAGTGCACAAGCTAGGGTTGCCAACCTCCAGGTAGGGGATGGAGATCTCCTGGAATTACAACTCATCTCCAGACTACATCAATTGCTCATTTATTATTTGTTTATTTAAAATACTTTTCCTACTTCTTCTGGAGAGAATGGGTGATTTTGGAAAGTAGACTGGATGGCCTCAGATGTCCAGGTATTTTCAAACCCAGAGTTGGCAGCCCTACCTGAAGCACTTTAACAGGCTATTTTTAAATAAACCATTAATATTCATTTTCTACCATGGTATTACAGGCGAGGCAAACAACTTTCGATCTTCCTACAGGTTTTAAAAGGCAAATACTGAAAAGACCCTTCAGCAGTTCCACTGAAGTTTTTAGCCTTTTTGTCATGAGATCAGAAGCGACCGCCTCCGAAAACCTACAACAATTCTCTATTTGAAACTGGATTGCGGTGGGGACGGTCCAACCCCACGCTATACTTTTCCCAATTAGGACCGGCTCCTTGACGTCATGCCTGCTTACGATTGGCTGTGCAGACCTGACACTCAAGAGAAGCCACACACCCGTAGAAACTTTTTTTAATAGACTTTTTCAGCCTGAACTGGTTTAAAAAGTTATTCCTAACACATGCTTGTAGGCCAGTAGCATCTCGGGCAGCGTAAATATCTTCCCCCCACCTCCTCGGCACCTCTCTTAGCTGCTGGTTGGGGTTGAGATTCCCCCCTTAGCTTCCTCTGCTCTAACAGTGTTTTGCTCCTCAGCGCAACAACTTTTTTTGCTGAACTCGCCTCACATGGTGGAAGGGAACTCTGGAAGGCGGCGGATGACAAAAGAGGATCTAATGCACTTTTTTGCCTAGAAAAGAAGGAGCAGCATTCCAGGAAGCCGCGTAAAGCAAAAGGAATTACACCAACACTTTGCAAAACCAGGAACTGTTTCCCCCTTTTGTTTGCATCGAGGGTTTGTGGAGTTTGTCTGGCTGTAAGGATCCTGTCGGCTTTGGAAATGGCTTGGATCAAGTGGGGGTTTCTTCTGTGTGCGTGCATATTTTTGGCCCCAGCGTTCGGGGTCCCAGAGAAAGGAAGGCTGAGGACGATCACCTACGTGCTGCGCCCCAATCAGTCGGGCACCACCAGCAGCCGCTTGCAGAGCGGAGGGCAGCAGCCGCGCACCACGTTCAATGTGGAGCTGAACACCCGTTACAGCACCCGAGGCGGCGGCGGCAGCACCTTGGAGCGAACTCGCAGGATGAGCAAAACGAGCAGCCCGAGCATGCAGCTCCGCTTGGGCCCCACCGTACAGCTCCAGCACAAGCCTGCCAGCCACTCGTTCAGCAAAGTGGGCAAACCCGGCTCGCGCTTCAAGCTCCAGCCGCGCGAGAGCAACAGCAGCACCGTCAGTGGGCAGGTTCACCCCAAACCCCATCTGCAGCAGCTGCAGGGGTAAGGTGATGCCAGCCCTTCCCCGCGTGGCCACATAGCATTCTCCAGTCGAGGGAGCTCCAAATGGCTTTGGTCCTGCATCGTGGTGGCCGAATCAGGAAAGGGAATTTAAAGGAATGCAATGCCCAGGGTTTCTCATAGAGCCTCTCTACTTTTTAGAGTGTGCGCCCGCTGTAGTTAGAAGAATAAAAAAAGCCAGTCGGCTCGGGTAGAAGTTTTGTGCTAGTATCTTGCTCCATTGAAGGGGATAGGGAGCACTGAGGATAGTCTAGGGACAAATCCATCTGCCTGGCGTGCTTGCAGTCTATACCTGGCTGAGAGGGAGGGAGCGGGACGGGAAGCGGGACGGCCTTGGCGGTCTTGGATTGGTGCTAGGGTGCTTAAAGTGGCTTGCAAAGTTCTCAGGCTGCCCCGTTGTTCTGGTGGGTTTGAATTTATTGAAGTAGGACCTGGCAAGGGGTGGTGGTGGGGGAACTCTTCAAAATCTTGATTTACCTTCAGATTTGTTCCAGAGTTATAGTTCTGTGAAAGGGTGCACAAAGATTAGCACAATGTGAGGCCGTTCTGGGTTGATTGTAATTCCTGAAGAGGTAATAGTCAATGCAGAAAGGAGGCTTCTTTTTGTACCTATGCTGGGTAAAAGTACCACAAAAGAGTGACATATCTCTTGAAATGATTGTTGTGGTATTTGACTGATCATGAGAAAATGTGTGTAATATAGATCAAACAGTAAAATCAGCAATACACTCAAATGGGTGAATCAGCAGTCAAAGAGATATTTGTGGAGTAATGGAAACCAAAACCAAACTTTCAGTTCAACTGATTAAACGTGCACAAAACAATGGTTTTGAATGTAGAAATTCTACTAATCTTGTTTAGGGATGATGTTAGGCACATTCAGGCACATTTTAGAAGATCTCCCTATATGTGTGAGAGACTCTTCTAAGTTGATGCTTTCCATCATGGTTTTTATAAGTTCTTGTATTAAACATAATTCCATAGTTTTAAAAAGGTTACTGCCCAATTAATAAGAAATACCTTTTAGTCAATTAAAAGGTGTTCACTGAACAACTGATGGTTGTAGCATTAGCCTCAAATATGTGTGAAATTCATATTCTCTGCACTGAGATTCTTCACCATTAATGCCTAATGAGCTGATGGAGGCACTCTGGGCATGGTCAGAGGCCCACTTTATTACAACTTATATGTTCTAAGACAGCCTTGGCATTAAAATAATACTATGGTTTGACATTTTCATGCACTTGTTTCTGCCATTTCCCTACCTTAAAAAACAAACAAACCACCAAACAACTGTTAGTTGAGACATATTTCTGCATTACCTGTGTAGTAATATGCCTTGTTAGAGGCCCATGTAACTTCATGTCTTCAGATTATGATATCTTCACAAAGTCTCAAATTCAGTAATAAATTGCAGGTAATAAACCCTGCAGGTGTTCACATGAGATATTTTTAGAGATGGGTAAAGTTGAAACTTAACTTGGTGGAGCTGCTGAGGCTGCTGCAGATACATGAGAATAGGCTATAAGCAAAAAAGTTTAGAACTGTTGAACAAAAATGAGCATGAGAATGGCTCCCTAATCACCCATGACATTTTTGTTCAGATGTATTTTCTCACAGTGGTAAAACTATAGTAAGCTAAATATTGACAATTTAGAAGAACAGGAGATTGGATTTATACCCACCCTTCACTACCCAAAGGAGTCTCAGAGCGGCTTACAAACTCCTTCCCCTCCCCACAACATACAGAACTATGGCTTGCCCAAGGTCATCCAGCAGGTGCAAGTGGAGGAGTGGGGAATCAAACCTGGTTGTCCCAGATTAGATTCTGTGCACTTAACCACTACACCAAACTGGCTTTACTATCCTTTGGCCCCGTTCACACGCCGAATTTGCCGTGGGAGAGCCACGAATGCTGGGCAGATTTTCAGGGTGCGATCACACCGCAACATCTGGCAAATGTAGCGCACCCATGGCCAACCTGTGGCGTGCCGCCAAAGCTGCACAGTTAAAAAGTATCTCAACAAATGTACTAGCAAATGGTTTACCATGGGCTGCCGACGGAATTGTTCCGTGTGATTGCGCCGACACGTGGCTTTCCCCCCGGCTGGAACTGCATCAATCCCCAACAGTCCTGTTTTAGCTAAGGGGTTTAGCTGAATAAGGTTGGGATCAGGCCCTAGTCTTTGGGATAGTGATGAGAATGTAAGCAGCAGAGACATTGAGGAATTTCAGACAGACGATATAATCCGGAAGAGGAACGGTTCCCAAACAGTTTCTGGTCTGTCATTTCAGACAGAACCGTTTTAGAACTGGTTCCCTACTGGAATATATTTGTAATTTCACACACAAACCCTACTGTCCCATTTAGGAAATGGGGCTGAAGCATTTTACCTGTCAACCACTTCCAGGTAGTCTTCAGTTTCCTCTCCGGTTCCGATGTGCTTTTTCCTGCCATTTTTTGCCCGCGTGGGCGATCTCCAGCTTTTTTTTGGGAACGTTCGCTTTATAGTGCTATAGCGCTATAACGGTATAACACTATAATGCAACAGCATTATATCAACCTCATTGGAATGCCTGGAGTGTTGTGTTATAGCACTATAGCGCTCTAAAGTGAACGTTAAAAAAAAAAGCCGGAGATCGCCCACGTGGGCGAAAAACGGTGGGGAAAAAGCAGTGCAGTCTGAAATGGCAAACCGCTTCAGCTCCAACTCTTTACCGGAAGGGGAAAGCCATGTGTGAAATGGCAGCCCTATACCGGTTTACTCCACGATGGATCAAAACCGGCTTCAAAACAGGTTAAAAAGGGTAATGTGAAATTCCTCATTAATTTTGAATATCTGAACTCTCTTTCATGCTTTACAGCGATCAGATCACCAGTTGTGCACGATCAGCATATTTGTTTCCAGACACAACTCAAAGTACTGCCAGTGGTTTATTTAAATACACACACGCACACACACACACACACACACACTGCCTTTCTACCCTCGAGGACTCAGGTGGCTTACAGTACAGAACAAAAACCATAAAAATGCACTAAATACATAAAAACCCACAAATTAATATCACAATTTACCCTTGCCAATAAATAGAAAAAAAATAAAGCCTGTCCTGAATCAAACCATCTTTAGCTGCTTCCTAAAGACTGAAAGTGGTTATTCTTATAATTATAATTAAAAAACATTTTTTTAAATAAAAATTTTATTCTACCTTTCCCCTCAGTTTGGGCCCTCCTGGTGGTGAACACTCAAAAAGACATTAGAAATCTACTGTAAGCTGTTCAAATGTAAGCAGGAAGGAGGATCAGTAAGGGAAAGCAAAATGAAACAAAGAAGTCTTCACTTGTTCTTACCTTCAAAGACCTAAATAACTTGGGCCAGGATACCTGAATCACTGTCTCCTTTTGCTCTATCTAGCCACAAAAGTGAGGCATAGATGGCAACCAAAGACAGAGCTTTTTCAGTGGTGGCACCTTGCCTTTAGGTTATCCTTCCACTTGAAGCTTGCTTGGTGCCTACTTTATTGTCCTTTAGGTGCCGAGCCAAAATGTTTGATTTTACCAAAGTTTTTAACTGAATGGTTCTATCATTTTTAACTTTTTACTATCTGCTTCTAACCTGAGGATTGTTTTACTAACAATTGGCTGGCAATTGGCTTGTTTTAATATTAGTAATTTTATGGTGGTTATTTTTCTTTTAGTACAATGTTTTTACTTTGTGAACTGCCTCAAGCACATTTCTGTAGAGGTGGCATATAAATTTTCTGAATACATAAAATAGTCATGAAGGAAGTGCCTTCAGGGTACATACAATGGAAATGAGGTAAACCCAGCTAAAAAAAACACCTTGGCAGGCCAGGGAAGACCCATTTCCTACTGACAGCTTGAGGCAGGAGTGCTTAGAGAACAATGAATGTCTATTATTTAGAAGGTTAATAATTCCCTTCCCTCAGGCTTTAAACTTTTCTCTCCTGCCAACTCCTAGCATTCATTACAACTAGCACACATCTGCTGAGTCTCTTGTCCTTTAGTCTGCTCTACTTCTTTCCCGCCTTTTCCGCCCATTCCTCTGCCACCACCCTCTTTGCTTTGAGGTGAGAAACAAGGTCTTTTGCAACAGCCTCATCCCAATGAAAAAAAAAGAGTGCTTTATTAAAATGCCAATGAAAAAAAGAGTGCTTTATTAAAATGCCTGGCAGTTGGGTGTAGAGAACACTGCATCCGGTTGGGGAATCACTGCTTTGTGAGGAACTGTGGTGGACTTTTTCTTTCTTTCTTCTTTTTTTTATTTACATTGTTGCTGCAGGGTGAATGTCTGTGGAGGTCAGTGCTGTCATGGCTGGAGCAAAGCTCCCGGCTCTCAAAGGTGTACCAAACGTAAGTAGCCATTTGTGTAGTGTACTCTCATTCCTTTAGTGTGGTTTCTACCCTCATTGTTTAAAAGCAGTTCTGCTCTTCTCATGGTCCAGTGGCAAGTAGTCATTGGATGGCCTGAGGCAAAGCTGGAGCTTCATTACAGATATTGGTTGCTAGGACCATCCTCTGTCAATATCAAACTTTATATGGGGGACACAGTAAGGGGCCATATCCTAATTTCATAATATGGTTTCTGTGTATATAAGATGACAAGCTCATATTGTTAATGTTTACACCAAGCAGTACCTATTATACTAAGCAGATACCTATTTGTATCTTTTCTCTCTGTGAAGCCACTCCAGGGCTTAACAGGGTTTATTGGTTTTAAGATTCTTAACAAATTATGTGTTTATTTATTTGATTTAAAATATTTATACCTCACCCTTCTCCTGAGCACCCCAGGACCCAAGGCAGGTATCATATTATTAAAGTATTAATTTTGACCCAGAAATGCTCCACAAAAGGGTGAGTGTGCAGGATGGGCCTGCTATGCAGATAAGTGCAACAAAAGCATCGGCCTACAAAACCTTTTACCTGTCTACCTAGCAACTGGGTTGTCATTCTCCCTGAGTAGGCTGCGAGTAACTGGGCAGCTTCCTTTAAATCATGATGGGCCAGATTATAGCGTAATAGCCCCATTCGGTTCCTTTATATGGCTGTTGAGTAATTTATTTAGGCCAGAATTTTGGCCTCCCCTCCTTCTCAGCTATTTTGCTGGTTAGAATAGATGTGGTAGTAGCTTTAGTTGCTGTTTCATCTTCAGCACCTTTAACTGTTGGGACCCTGGGTATCTGATTCTGGTTGACAGTGGGTATTGTTGACTATGGCTAATGATTGGACTGTAGAGGGGAAGGCACAGGATGGTGAAAAAGGTTGGCTTAAGAAAGGATGAAAAAACTGCGGTGATGGGGAATGTTGCAGGCCTGGGAAAAAGCAAGGTGTTCTGTGCCATCTGTACATTTTGCGCTCTTGCTGTTGTGTTTAGAAATGTTAGCCATCCCTGCTTTAAATGCCGTGGGATTATATAGAAGAATGAATGGTACTTTCACCTTAGAACAGAGGTGTCGAACTCATTTGTTACGAAGGACGGATCTGACATATAAGTGTCACTTTGTTGGGCCAGGCCATGCATGCCATAAAATGTAATACAAGTTACTAGAGATATAAACTTTATAAAGATGATTTCAGATGTTGAAAGGCAATAGCAGGTGAATGACAATAGCAGGCTTGATAGGATTAGGTGTGATATGCAGAGGGGTAGTAGGTGTGGAGATACCAGCGTTGGTAATGAGCCAGAAAACCTAGGTCTCAATTCCATCCAGGAGGATTCAGTCCAGGAGGATGCAAAGAATAAATGGACATAAATCTGACATTAGAAACCAGAACATTCAGTTGCTGACCTAAGAGTAGCAGTGCTCTTACAAAGGAATTTCAAAGGGAGATTAGAAAGAGAGGCTGCTGAATTGCAATTGATAATGAAACTCCAAACAATGCATCGCGTTGGACTGAATTGAGAGCTAGTTTTCCTATCTCATTACCAATGTGTGCTATTATCATTTGGCATATGAAATCACTCCACTCTCCAAGGTATAAGGACCAATCCAAGTGTTCTAATTCCTAATCAGGATCTTTTTGAAGGAAAGTAAATCCAGATAGGAACAGAGAAATCCAATATTTTTTAATACAACTTTTCAGAATAAACCAAAATAATTTCCTCAATGTACATTGTGCTCGTCAGAAGAATCTATCCACCCTCCCTCCCTCCAAAGAAGAAGAACCGTGCTTGCACACAGAAGCTTATACCTGGAATAAAATGTTGTTGGTCTTAAACCTGCCTTGGGACTCCAACTTTGTTTTCTCTCTCTCTTTCCTCCCCGTTTTCCTCCCCAAAAGAGGAGGAACAGCCCCAGAGAAGGAAGCAGAAGTTGTGTGTGTGTGTGTGTATGTGTGTGTGTGTGCGTGAATGAGAGGGAGTGGCTTGTCTTTGTGTCTCTCCCGCACGAAGCAGGAAGCTGCCACAGAGCTCTGTGTGTGAGCGGGGGTGGGGTGGAGGGAGGCAAGAGGCAGGAAAGAGGAAGCAGGAAGCAAGATGTCACTGAGGGAGCTGGGGAATAAGCAAGCTACAGTTCAGTTGTAGCAGCAGCCCTAGAAAGGAAGCAGGAGAAGGAAGTTGTTCGGGGGCTGGATTTGAGCCCTGCGTTGGCCGGATTTGGTCCGCAGGCCACATGATTGAGACCCCTGCCTTAGAACATAAGAAGAGGCTTGCTGGATCAGACCAGTGGTCCATCTAGTCCAGCATCCTGTCTCACAGAGTGGCCCACCAGTTTCTCTGGAAGGGCCAACAACAGGGCATAGAGGCTGACACCCTCCCCTGATGTTGTCTCCTGGCTCTGGGATTCAGAGGTTTAGTGCCTCTGAATAATGAAGTTCCCCTCAGTCACTGTGACTAGTAGCCATAGACAGACCTATCCTCCTTGAATCTAATTAATCCTCTTTTAAAGCTGTTTATTCCTGTGGCCATCACTACATCCTCTGGCAGTGAATTCCAGATTTTGATCACTCTCTGTGTGCCATTGCTCTGATAAGATTGGTAGCTTCACCTCTTCCTTGCTCCATTGCTTTTTTGTTTTGTTTTTTAAAAAATATTTAAAGTCTCTTAAAGCTAAAATGGAGGAGAAGGTGTAGGCAGATAGATTGCTGAAAGTTTCATTTGGAAGGAGTGCAGGTAGAGGAAATGGGTCGTGTTGTGCATTTCCTTAGATTCATAAATTTTAAAGGTAGCAGGAGACCCATCCTGATTTAGAGTAGAAAACCTTAATGCAGGCTCCAGCTGATCCCATGTGTTAGTGAAATATCTCTGGCTCCTAAGTGCTGGCAAAATATTGCGCTGCTATTTCTAAACAGAAGATCAGGGCCATTTATACTCTTTATGTGTAAGGAAGCAGAGTTCCTCAAGTTTAAGCTTAGACTGGCATAACTCCATAAATTTGCACTGTTAAAAAAAAAATCAAAATTCTGTTCCAAATTAGGTGCCATGGAAAGCTGAATTCTGCAACCCATGTATGCCTATGCAAGTCGAAATAACTTCCACATTACACACACATTTATTTCAAATATTTATTATATACATGCCTTGTTCCTGAGTATCTCAACCTCATACCACCTGCAGAATCCCCAGCTCTTTCCTCTCTCCAGCATTCCTTCTGAGATTACAGATTTTATTATATTTGAAATACATGGCCTGTTTTACTAGCCAAAAGCACCAGAAACTGGGGCTAACAAGAAAGGAAGAAAAGCTGAGGTTCAAAGGGTGTTATATCAAAGTCTGAATATGTATGGGGTTTGTCTGTAACTGCTCAGCGCTATATAAGGGGAAATACGTGGTAGGTAAGGAAGAAGTGGTTGGCTGTGCCCCACTTGGCTAGCATCAGGTGTTGTTTCAGTTAGCATTTAAAGCGGCCCTTAGGGTCTGGCTTCCAGATGTCTCATCTAGACTTTCATTCTGCACAGTGCAGACTGAAAGAAATGCTCCTATTTATTTCCACATTTACATATGGAAGCGAATCCAATAAATTCCAAATAAAATGTCTGACTTGTGACTGCATTCGGAAGTAGAATATATAAAATATTTTTATTGAGGACAAATTGTCATCTAGTGCATTCCATTTTGCCTCAGACAACAAGTAATCCATCTTCAGCGTGTAACAACCAGTGATTTTATGGGTCTGAGCATCTGCCACTGATGCATGTGTTATTACAGCAATACATTTGCATTTTGATGTGCATTCCTTAAGAAGATTCATGCTGAACATTTTATCCTTCAGACAGGAGCCCATGGTTCAAAGTTTCCACTCCTTTTTTTTTTCCTCAGGCACCTAAAGGATTTTGGTGCATTAGACCCTATATAGTGGTTTTCTTTCCTCTTCTACAGTTGCAAGGTCTAGCAGATGCTTCGTATTGCTCTGTCAGAATGATAAAAACTCTTAAATATAAATAGCGGTCATGTTGTTATGTTATGTGTCTCTTCCTGGAATGGAAACTCTTCAAATAATATGGG
This sequence comes from Gekko japonicus, assembly GCF_001447785.1. NCBI lineage: Eukaryota > Metazoa > Chordata > Lepidosauria > Squamata > Gekkonidae > Gekko > Gekko japonicus. The sequence goes on from NW_015177062.1 coordinate 279,643, forward strand.
AGAATAATGTGACAACTGGTGTTGCAGGTAACCCTGGTGGGAGGGATCCAGCAACATGCCGATGTTTTTTCAATCATTTGCCGTACAATAAAGGTAATGGATAGACCCCTCTGGAGGATCCTGGCTTGGTTATCTGTTACTATCTGCGGAAGCTGAGAAAAGTTCTGTCCAGAATGAAACAACTGTAACTTTCAGATCTAGCCTCAAATGACAATGGCAGAGGGAGATGTAGTTTTATTGAGTTCCACAGTGCTTAACAGATTTATATACATGAGATGGCAATTAATGCCCTGAAAGGAATGGAGAATGTTGATCATTCAATATGTCAAGTTATTGTGACTTCAGTTTTATTGTCTCACTAAGCCCATAACGAGTTATCATAACAAATGTGCTAGTAATTTTCAATATTGTAGGGTTTTAGAAAGTAAAGCAAACTAATGAATGCTCCAAGTTCCTTGTGAGACATAAAGCATCCAAACGGTTTACAGATGGAAACATTTAGATTGATAAGTGTTGCTGTGAGAAGGCCGTAACTCATTACCACAGTTTGAATTAAAACGGGTTCTTGGTCCTAAATTACATGTTCAGTATCTTGATCTTTTACGTGGTCTCTGTTTTAGGTGTGAAGTACCATTACTTACTTGATAATGTTTTTATGCAGTAGTTCTATGATTTTCTGATTGTCTTCCCCAGATACTGGAGTAATACCAAGGCTGAGATTGCAGAACTTGTATTACTGTGTTCTTGGACCAAATATTTATTATATGCAGTGTGTTAACAGTCATATTTCCTCAGTGGATTTCTTAGTGATTTAGTAACAGATCAAGTATTTTCTAAAAAACATACTAGTCCTTGAAAAGTCTTATTATTGCCAGTAGGACGCCCTGCAATTTCTTTGATGTGTTTCCCAAAGTCTTTCTTGTAAGGGCTGGGAAGAATGGCTGATAGCATGTGTGGATGCTTGTGTCTAGAAGTCCAAGATATTTTAATTTAAAAAGAGAGGAGGGTTGCTGTTTTGATAGTCTTTAAAAGGAGCAGCTGATCTGTTATTTTTAGGTTTAACTAGTAGGGTTTTGTGATAGGAACAGTCTCTTCCTGGCTGTTTACCAAAAGAACACAAGCACAGTGTCCAGAAGAGACTTGCTAATCTGAGGAGTATTTGAACGTGGACTACAGCAGCATGTAGTGGGGAAAGGAGACCGCCTCAAGCCAGACTGAATCAGCACCAAAGAGTTTGGAATTTGGCCCATGATGCAGCATCCATGGAAGGAAAAATAGTCTTTGGGGAGAATGCTGTTGACCTCTTAAGCACAGCAGATGTCCTGGGGCACAAGAGCTCTTTTCAGATTAAAGACCAGGAGCCAATCTCAAGTAATTTACAAAGTTTAATTTTGGATATAAGCTTTCATGTGTGTGCACACTTCTTCAAATACATACCAACAAACTTCCTCAAGCCTTAAATATAGGTGTGTGTGGGGGGTTGTTAGTTGCCAGGAAAGGCTAGTTAGAGTCGATGCTTAAGTAACTGAGTGATTATAGCTAAGATTGGATTAAAGCAGTTGGTAAAACCTGTGAATAGCAGCACATTAGCATACAAATAAAAGAGTTAACAAACAGATGTGAGAACTAAGTTTGAGTCCAGTGGCACCTTTAAGACCAACAAACTTTAATTCTGGGTATAAGTGAGAACTGAGTGACATAGCATTATGTAGATGCCCACTTCTTCAGATACATTGAAACAGGCTTCCTCAAGCATTACATATAGGTGGTAGAGAGAGGGTGGGGGGATTAGTTGCCAGGAAGAGCTAATTAGAGTCAAGATGCATAAGTAACTGAGCAATAAGTGTAGCTAAGATTGGATTAATGCAGTTGGTAAGACCTGTGGATAGCAGCAGATTAGCATACAAATAATAAATGAGCTAACAACAGATGTGAAAACTAAGTCTGAGTCCGGTGGCACCTTTAAGACCAACATAAGCGAGAACTGAGTGACTTAGCATGTGTAGTGAGATAAGAATGCAGCATGAAAGCTTATACCCAAAATTAAACTTTGTTGTCTTAAAGGTGCCACTGGACTCAAACTTCGTTCTGTTGCATCAGACCAACATGACTACCCACCTGAACAAGTCATTTACCTACTTGTAAAACCGTTCAGGGTTTCTCTCTTGTCTGCCATTTTCAGATTTTCGGCACAGTTGCTGTCTTACTGGAGTTCAGTTGGTCAGCTGTGTTGGTCTGAAGCTGTGGAACAAATTTAGAGTCCAGTGGCACCTTTAGGACCGAAAGCTCATACCTTGAATAAAGATGACAGCTCATACCTTGAATAAACCCTTGTTGGTCTTAAAGGTGCCATTGGACTCTAAATTAGTTTTGCTGGAGTTCAGTTAATGTTGGGCTCCATCTGCTGACAGAGAAATGACTGCATAGTTCTCTTCAAAACACTTTGTTGTTGGTGTCATGTAAAAAAACTTTAGTTAATCCAGGGAAACCTATAGCAGATACTTTAACTCACCATAAGCCTCAAGACAAGCTTTTTTTTTGTCTTGAGGCTATGGCTATGACTACAATTACGGAGGGCAAGATCTGAATCCAAAATAGATAAGGCTCCAGCATTTGAAAAAATTAATGAAAAGTATTTTTTCCTGTAGCTGGAAAATAAAGGTCTATTTAGTTTAAAAAGGTAAAGGTAAAGGTTCCCTTGCTCGAAAGCCAGTCGAATCCAACTCTAGGGTTGCGGTGCTCAACTCCGTTTCAAAGCCGAAGAGCCAGCGCTGTCCAAAGACGTTTCCATGGTCATGTGGCCGGCACGACTAAACACCAAGGCGGACGGAACGCTGTTACCTTCCCACTGAAGTGGTACCTATTTATCTACTTGCAATTTCTTGCTTTCGAACTGCTAGGTTGGCAGGAGCTGGAACTAGAGACGGGAGCTCACTCCGTCATGCGGCACACCCGGTCTTGAACTCTCCTCTCTAAACCCCCCTCTCTAAACCCCACCTTTCCCAGATGCCACTCTCAACGTTCTAGAAATTTCCCAAGCTGGAGTTGGCAACCCTGGCGTACACCCTGAACATTGGGGAAAATATCTTTTACTAGCTCATGCTCTCTTAGATCCTGCCTCTTTTATCTCCCAGCAGTTACGCAGGTTCCTTCCTGGAACTTTCCCATGTTGTGTTCTAATGCATCCACCTGGCTCAAAGAAATAACCTCCAAAAGGGAGGAAGCTGATGGCATAAATGTTCTTCCTCTCATGCAACCCCCCCCTGGAGGAATAGAACTTCTTTGCAGATGTTAGTTTTATTATTACAATCTTAAGACCAACATACAGAGTAAGCATAATATGTGAGGGAGAGGGGAAAAAACAGTCATAATATACAAAAATAGAAATCTGAATTTAAGGGTCTAGTTGTGTAAAAGTCCCCCTGTTCATCTTGGACATTTCATTATTTTATGTTGTATCAATGATTTAATACTACATGATCAAAGACTGGATAAATTGCATATACTGTGTTCAGTGTTCCCTCTAAGCTGTGGAGTCTTGTGAGCAAAAATTCTACATTGTGAGCTACTGGCATTAAAGTTTTGAGCCAGTGATCTGGCTACTGCATAAATCAGTTTGCTTTGGAGCCATCCTTCCTGAGCTAAGACAAAAAATGTGTGAGCCGGAGGCTAAAAAACTGAGCTAGCTCACACACTAACTCAGCTTAGAGGGAACACTGACTGTGTTCCAGTAATTCAAATTGTACTCCTGTGCATGCACACGCACGCACGCGCGCACACACACATTCTGCTGTAGTTGTTTTATCCTCTGCAATAAACCACAGTGATTGGTTTATCAGTTTCTGCAAACTTTACCCAGCTGGTCCATACCTTTGGGTACTGATAATTTCCCCCATGTTGCTATGATAAATTTACATGGCTATGCTGCCATGGGGGTTGGGGAGTTCATTCTGTGTCTAGTTAATTGCTATTGCATTCCTATCCCTGCTGTTTCGCCTGTGCTGAAACGCTTGTCTCTACAGATGTGCAGGAGGAGATTGTATTGTCTGGAAGTCTCCCATCTACCATGAGAGACTCCTGGTTCCCAGCTTTAGCCACCTAACGGTTTCTTAACTTATCCCGCGCACGGGAGGGTAATACTTGTCACTCCTCGACAGGAATGTCCCCGTTTAAGGCATTGTATGGTTATGACAGCTCACCCGTCCAATTTCTGGAAGGGGAGAAGGACATGGGACCGGGGGATGCCGCTCAATGGTGTAAACAATTGCGGGATTCTTGGCCTCTGTTATGTAAAACGTTGACTGCCGCGAAAGAGGCCTACAAAACGCAGGCTGATCAGAGAAGGGTGGAGGGATGGGCTCTACAGCCTGGTGACTCTGTGTATGTTTCTACAAAAAATATCAACATGTTGCGACCTAGTTGAAAGTTGGGATGGAAATACATTGGTCTGTTTAAAGTTAAAAGAATCATCAACGAGGTTGCTGTCGATATGGACTTGCCGAAGAATTTGAGAAAATTGCATTCCGTATTTCATTTCAGCCTCCTGAAGAGAGATTCGGGTTCCTGTCCATGGCGTCCAGTAAAACCGGTGCCCCCTCCTATCATGATTGAGGGCGAGGAGCATTACGAAATATCACGGATTATGGACTCTTAAGATCAAACGGGGAAAATTGCTGTATTTGGTTGAATGGGTGGATTTCGGACCCCAGCACCTCGAATGGGTGGAAGTAGGGGATATTCGGGCCCCTGAACTGTTGCGGCAGTTCCATCAGGAGTTCCCGGACAAACCGGGAGATCTCCCGGAATGACCGGGAGACCTCCCGGGCTGGTCGGGAGAAGCTGATTTTTGAAAGGGCAGTATGTCAGCTATGCTGCCATGGGGGTTGGGGAGTTCATTCTGTGTCTAGTTAATTGCTATTGCATTCCTATCCCTGCTGTTCCGCCTGTGCTAAAACGCTTATCTCTACAGATGTGCAGGAGGAGGTTGTATTGTCTGGAAGTCTCCCATCTACCGTGAGAGACTCCTGGTTCCCAGCTTTAGCCACCTAACGGTTTCCTAACTTATCCCGCGCGCGGGAGGGTACCTAATTGGCCCATGCCATGGGGGGGTGCATACGAATACCCTATATCATATTAGGCTCTATTGGTTGCCGCCATTCTTAACAGTGCCTGTGTTACTGCATCTATAGCTTTGCAATGAAAGTATAACCGTTCCTGAATGCGTGTACTTCGTTGTTAGCTGTGGGTTCTGACACTAACATGTTAGAAATAATTGGTAGAAGAGTCTCTTGCAGAATGATTCATTAATCCTTCCTATCAGTGTACTCTAAATCTGGGTTAACACAGATTGTTGAAAGTCTTGGTTTCGTTATTGGGACAAATATTAGTTGTTAGAAGGGGGCTTTTCATTGGAAAACTGAGATAGGGTGGTGGTGGTTAAAACCTCCTTTTCCTTGCTTAGTCCTAATCCAGATTAGATTCCCCATGGTTGCTATGTGTAGAGATTAAGGCCCCGGTCACACGCGCAGGAAACTGCGGGGGAGAAGCGTGGCTGTTTGCCCCGGGGCAAACTAACATGCAGTAAAGCGATCATACCTCCTGTGGAGGTTCTGTGGAGGTACCGTGGAGCTTCCGTGGTTATGGAGAGGCGTCGATCACAACACATGCCTGCGTGCAACGAAGAAGCGCGCGGCGCGGCGAACTGGGTTTCTTTTTTTGTGTACACTACGAATGCGCATGCTCCGTTGGGTGCGTGTGCGCAACCACGGAGACTTGGGGGAAAAAAACCCCTTCTTCGCAAGGGGACATGGGCGGGCGCCGGATGCCACCGGAAACGCGATCAGACGCCCGCCCTTGCCCCGCAGTTTCCGGAAACTAGTACCTCCGAGGTACTAGTTTTTTGCTGCGCGTTTTCGGGAGGAAGCCTCGGTTGTGCCACGGAAGCGCTACGCTCCCCAGATGTGCTGGTGAGATCGCGCCCGGAAACTCCGCCTGTCTTCCGTATCTCTTGCGTGGCTAATGTTGTGTGTGACCGCAGCCTAAAGATAGCAACCATGGGGAAGTGTCTCATATAGTTGAGCCTGTGTCTGCGAAATCTCAAGGACTGTTAATTACCTGGCAGGTTCATTTTAGGGGTTGTTTCAGCCTACCCTAATATAACTCACTACAGAGTTTACAGAGAGATACTGAGAGTGGCGATAGTCATTAGAGAACTATTGCATAATAGGAGCATGAGGTCACGTTGGGATCCAGCATAGTGATTAAATTTCTGCCTCACTCACTAGAAATATTCCAGAGTACAGCAATTGTGGCTTGAGTAGCATTTACTTCACTAATGGATTTTGTCATTTTAAGAATAATTAGCGAAGATGCAGAGAGTACAGTCTTCCTTATTATGGTATGCTGCTTGCAATCTGAATACTTGGGGGGGGGTTCCCTTAGGAGCACAAGATTAAAAAGGCATTGCTTTTACTTCATTCCTAGAGGTCATGTTTACACAACCATGGATGTCACTACAGGAATGCATCAGATGTTTTGAAACGAGCCAGCTAAGAATTCCAGCAATGACACATACTTTTATTAGATGCGTATTTAGGAAAAGAATTCCCTTTGCCTTCACAGTTATGATAAGGGCAAAGCTGTATGGAAGAAGATAGAAATGGCTGCAATATTTCTTCCTCTAACAATTTAAGAATTGTAGAAGAGCTTTCCCCCCCCCCGGCCTTGTGTCAAAATGTAGACATTTGTTTTCTTCCTCTGATGAGATGATTCTCCGTAAACATATGGATTTGGAACTTGAATATTAATTTATTAAAAACATAATAATATGCTTTTTAATGTCTGATCTGGGGAAGACAGGAGTGTTGAGCATTTAGAGATGCTGTAAAAAGTAAAGCTAAGTAGGAAGGAAGTGGAGATTCAGAGTGGTTGAAGGGAGAGCAGGCTGAAAAACAGAGACCTGTCAGGCAGAAACAGAGGAGCAGAGGAGGACTGAAATTGAAAAAAGGGAAAAGGCCGGTGGAAAAGAGGAGCTCTGCTTAGAGCCAGAAGGTCTGTGATCTGTTAGCTGGAAGGGAGTGGACAGGCCCTTAGAAGGCTGGGATGCTGTGTGGACCAGGGAGGTTAAAAGTGCAACACACAGGTAGTTAGAGACTACATCTCACACACTTAACTCGAGTTGTCAGACAAATCTCTTTAATTCTTGTTCTTATCTTTGTTTTAGTAGTGGAATGCTGCTGAATTAAGTTGCCTTAGATTTACGCTACTATAATAACAATAACTTGGAGAGACTGATCCAGTGATTTCACAAGGGGCTAAATTAGTCAAACAAACAAAGAACTTGAACTTAAGGATTGATGACATGGTGAAATTCTTATCTGTCCTTGCAGAGCATTTATACATGAATATAGCCCTACTTGATCCCTCAAAATAAATTTGGCTGTTTTTCTGAATTCTGCAGAGGGGGAATTTTACCCACCGAGGTAGAATGAGTTGGAAAATGATACAGGGTTGGATATGGACTATTAATGGAAGAAGTTCATGAAACACATCTCTTTGTCTTCCCCTTATAGCCCAGCAGTTTCCTCCCTTCCCTAAAAAGCAGAAATTGCCCCCCCCCAGATCCTCTTCTCTGTTAATGGAAAAGGAGTGGTGAGTGACTGAGTGATTTCTGCAAAACTCTCGAGCGATCTCTGCACTCTGATCTTTTCCCAAGGGTCTCTTGATTCTCAAGAACAGTTTTTCAGGAGGCTACAGAGGGAGGAAAGAAAGATCCATTCTATGAACTCCTTCCAATCATAACTTGTAGTATCTAAGTCACATTTCATGCAGAATGCATTACAGCCTAGTTTAAAAAGCAGAACAGAATCAGGACCTTCCTGATGGTTCTGTAGTGATCCTGTTGGCAGTGTAACTGTTGATGTCAGGTCTTTGCATCTTTTTGGCTGTGCATTCCAGTGGTTGTGTCCAGTGTTTCCTCTAAGCTGAGTTAGTGTGAGCTAGCTCACATATTTTTAGTCTCCAGCTCACAGATTTTTGTCTTAGCTCAGGAAGGCTGGCTCCAGAGCAAGCTAATTTATGCAGTATCCAAATCACTCGCTCACAACTCTAATGCCAGCAGCTCACAAAGTAGAATATTTGCTCACAAGACTCCACAGCTTAGAGGGAACATTGGTTTTCTTCGCCTACATTTCTCTTGTTGTGTCTTGTTTTCTTGAGCATGTGTTCCCTGAGCATACATTCCCTGAACAGATGAAGAGCAAAGCTTCATTTGCAGTTGCAAATAAGCAGTAAATAAATCAAATAAAAGTCTCTTCCAATGCAATAGTGTGTTTTGATCACAAATTTATTATGATTATAATAGCCTGCCCTTTTAACCATTTCGGAAAAAAAGAAACACCCTTTTACAAAGCTAGCTTTATTTAGGCTGTGGCTTGTTAGTATGTGATTCGAATCTGTGGACTGTGCTATTTTTTCCTGTATGTCTTCTCTCTTCAAATAAATGGGTTCGTATTTCATGCTGAAGCTTGGAAGCTTGCTGCTTATTTTGTAACTGAGAACCTTGACCCTTGGGTGGTATCAGGGCTCATCTGATACATATACTTATGTGAACCATCTAGCAATGTATGCAAGAGGACAGGTTCATCAAGAGTTTCATAGCTTTTCTTTAGTCGCCCATATACTATCCAGGGAGGGAAGGAGGTATGGTATAGTCTGATCTCATCAGTTCTTGGAAGCTAGCCAGGGTTGGTACTTGGAATGGTGACCACCAAGAAAGACTCTGCAGGCAATGGCAAACCACCTCTGCTTAGTCACTTGTCTTGGAAGCCCCTTGCTGGGGTCGCTGTAAGTCAGCTGTGACATGACAGCACTTTACACCCATGTACCATCCATGTACCACTTCAGTGGGAAGGTAACAGCGTTCCGTGCGCCTCGGTGTTTAGTCATGCCAGCCACATGACCACGGAAACGTCTTCAGACAGTGCTGGCTCTTCGGCTTTGAAACGGAGATGAGCACCGCAACCCTAGAGTCGGACTCGACTGGCTTTCGAGCAAGGGAACCTTTACCTTTGCCTTTACCATCCAGACTGGGATAACTGAGAGCAGCAGCTGCCGTTTACAAGGCAGCCACTCATGACCTACTACATAATTGTGACTGCTTTTATCTTTGAGAATATGTTAGTTCTTAGGCAAACATGGATTAGTGCCTGAGTCTCAGAGCAATAAGCACTGCTCCAATAGGGACCATATTAGCAGAAGGGAAAGGGTTAGGTAGACTGAAGAGGATTGTGCATGCGCATATTCATTACTTTAGTAAGCTCCCTTTAAGCTCCCCACAACTCCCCTTTGCGGCACCTTTCTGCTGCTGACCATCATGCTCAAGTCAGAGTTGTTACTGAACAGAGGGCAGGTAAGCAGTCCTGTTTACTTTGTTAATCAAGGTGAATAATGTAATCTTGAGTTAATCCCATTCCAGTGAGACTGAAACTTCTGATTGGGCATACGTCTGTAGCATCTTTAAAAAGTGGCCTTTTAGTTGCCATGAGGATGGCAATCCATTTTTACCCTGAACTAAAATTGGAGCCAAGCATTTTATTAATGGATGATCTGTACTGTTTGCTATTATAACTTCAGTAGAAGGGCAGCTGGGAATTGCTATGAAGGCACAATGCAGCCTTTTCTCACCTGCTGCCAGTGATCGCATAAAAGCAATTTGACTCATATTTCTTTCTCTCATGTGTGAATTAGACATGCTGCTGCTTGTTTGTGTTTTGAAACCAGATGGTAGAATGGGAGAGTTCTGTGTAATGGTTCATAGGCTTCATATATATATATCTTAATGTATTCTGGAGTAACTAAATGGACAGCCACAGGTAAATTAGTTAAGTTGTAAAGCATTAAAACAAGGAGGTAACGTATTCAAAGACATGAGAATGTTTTAACCAGAACTATGTATGTGCCTTAATCTTTGATAGGTTGTTACTCTTAGAAGGGAAGTTTTGGGCTAGCAGGCTTATTGCAATAGTTTACTACACAGCCTTCGTCAAAGGAAATGCATGAAATATGTTACAACAAGTTAGTGAATTCATACTGGAAAGGAGGGGGGGGGAGAACCAGCACTTTGCTTGGGTACAGTATGGTGCATTCAGCTATAAAATATATTGTTTGATGCTCCAAAGCAATAGACAGCTGATGTTGTGCGAAGGGTTTTATTTTAGAACCCATAAATATAGCTACATTTGTGAATTATAGATATTAAAAATGTAACTGCCTTTTTTTTTCCACTGAAGGGGTCTGAAGTATTTTGCGTAGGAGATCAGCTGACAAATCAGTGACAATGCCTTTTCCCCCCCCACTGAAGGGGTCTGAAGTATTTTGCATAGGAGATCAGCTGACAAATCAGTGACAATATTACTTCACCCAACCCTCTCAGGCTTAGCTAGAAATGCTTCAGGGTGATTTGAATGAAGCTGGTGTCTTGAACCACCACATGCTAATGCAATAATCTCTTTTAATTCTCACCCAAGTTAATTGTTATGGCTTAGCAGGTGTTAGGCTTCTCTTGGCTTTGGAGAGCTTGTCTGGCATGGGCAGTTCCTGACAGTATGTTCTATATGTTGAAAGACCCCTTGAGACAGGGAGGACAAAAGAACAGTGAGGTTATAGTGTGTATTATTTGTCTGAGATCTGAAAGCAATTTGATTGTTGGAAACAACAATTGGTTCATAGTCCAGATGGAAAGTGGCCTGCCAAATTCCTCTTACTGTGTAAAGCTGATTTCAAAGAGGGAAGTGTACTTGCGTTGTTTGGGGCGGGTGTACTTCATTTCTTTCAGAATCAGGAAAAACATTCGAAAGAGTCTTTTCAGCTATTTTTTTTCTGTTCCTACTCAAGGAGGAAAGATAGATTCAGATGGGTAGCTGTGTTGGTCTGAAGCAGCAGAATTCATTTATTAGGAGAAAATGTCAGTTTTCTAAGAGAAAAACACAATAGAAGTAATAGCATATAGGATTAAAGCAATGTTAAACGTAGTTTTTAATTCAGTCTTTTCAGATGTTCTGTTGATGCAAAGGGAATAATGTAATATGTAAGTAATACAACATTCATATCTCCCCCAGCTGAGAGATACACAAGATTGGGCTGTTTGTTGTCTTGCCTCATTGCATCCTACACTGTTTTCATAGAAACAATGCTAGAAGAGAACAGCGCTGCTGGGAAGGGAACCCCGGGGTGGGGTGGGGGAGACACACCTTTTTGCGAGGGGGCATGGGCGGGCGCCGGATGCCACTGGAAACGCTATCAGACGCCCGCCCTTGCCCCACGGTTATCGGAAACTAGTCCCTCGGAGGTACTAGTTTTTAACTGCGCATCTTTGGAGGGAAGCCTCGGGTTTGCCACGGGAGCTCTACGCTTCCCAGATGTTGCGGTGTGATCGCGCTCGGAAAATCCGCCTATCATCCGTCTCAGTAGCGTGGCTACTGCTCCGTGTGACCGCAGCCATAGTATTTGTATTTCCAGTGTTTGTATTTCCAGTATTCAAAGTAAGTTCTTTGCATAAATTGTCATGTTAAGCTTTACAACAACCCTATGAAGTAGACTACTATTACAGATTGGGGCAGGGTTGTTGTTTTTTTGGGAAAAGAGGTGCCAAAACTCTCAAGAGGGAAATGAGGTTTTCAACATCTTTCCCCTTTCTCTGGTTAACATGCTGGTTCAGATGATGATGAACACCGAGAGAGTTCCATCTATATTCGCTTGGACTGGTTATATCTCTCCATCCACAGAGGCTTCAGAGTGCTTTGCTGATCATCATTGACTGAAAAGCTAGTTTGTAATCTAGTTTGCCTATCTCTTCTCAGAGCAAGTATCAGAGTACTACCTTATGCTTCCAAGGTACTCCCTCATGGCCCATGATTTGCCCTCATTCAGGAAAGTGTAGCTGATGCAGATAATTTCCTTTCCTGGTCTCCCTTTTTGCCTTTGGCGCTCCCATGGGATCCGTTTGCAGGAAACCCACTTTGCATAGATATGTCATTAGAGATAGGTGCTGTGGTTTCAGGACTTGCCATTGTGGTATGGTGGATAGACTGCCAGACTAGGGGCCAAACCAGCGCTTCAAGTTCTCTGTTTGGGGATTTTCACATTAAAAAAAAATACAGTTATCATGTATGCAGAGGCCTGATTTGTATCAAGACCATGGTGTGAGGGGAGGTGATTTTAAGCCTTCCCTCTCCATTATCATCCCAGTCTAAATGAGTCCAGACAGGTAGTTGAATTAGTACCCATATTTTTGAAGGGTGGTGGTAAAGCATCTGGAGTCCACAGTGTATGACTTTGGCTTAGTAGGGTCATAATTGTACAGGCCTGCCTTCATGTGTTCTAGGCAGAATTCCCATGAAGCAGGCTTTGTTGGTGCTTGCTGTGCATCTGCAGTGATGTAATCTACACGGTGACACAAAAATATGCAGCCTCTTATTCAGGATTTAGGGGCAATTTTCTTTGTCAGCAATTGGAAGCACTGGTGGAAAGAAGCCTTGCATTCTATATAGTCAACTGTGGGACATCTGCAGATAGATAAATATGGATATTGGGCCTATGCTGACTAAAAGATAGTGCTGCAAACTTCGGAGACTCCCCAGGTTTACATAAAAATCTGAAAACACTTAAATTACTGGGGGGAGGGGAGAATCCTTCCTAAAACAAAAACTTTGCTTGCGCTTGTGCAAACAATGCATCTACCACTGCCTGCTCCTCTATCAGTAGGCCTGATGGCACAGGTGGCGGGGATGATGATGGTGGGGTGAGGCAGGGAGCCCTGGCAGGCCTAGCGATGAAGGATGGGTATCAGTGGGCTCACCTGCATGTGGCTAAGGTGGGGGGGGGAGCCATGGTGGTCCAGCTGCTGGCAGCAGTGATGGGGGGAGAAGCTGTAGCAGGCCTGGTGACAGAGGCTGACAGCTGCACTGAGCCTGGTGGTGGGTGGGAGCCTCACCAGGCCTGTCAGTGGTTGGGATGGGGGGATGGGGGGGGGAAGAAGCTGCCCTGGCCCCAGCAGTGTAGGCCATGAGCTGCTGTGGGCCTATCAGTGATGGGGGTGTGTGTCCAGGAGCTGTGGTGGCCCTAGCTGCTTGTATCTTGTAAATTTGTGATACTTGTCTTCTTAAATAAGATAACATAGTTATAGAAATATAGTGTAATGCATGAAGGAAAGCTTAAATATTTTTTGTTAGTATGAAGTCCAGGCAGCTGAAACATAGAGAGGCTGCCTTAGCTGTATATTTGTTGCAGGTATCAACACTTGTTTTACTTCTTCTAATGTACTCTACCTGCTCTTTTCTAAATGGGGACTTTGCATGTATGATATAGCTTTTTGCCCCATAGAAGGACTTAGTTTATCACTACTTCCCAGTTACAATATTTATCACAACAGGTATTTCTAGGTTACAAAACACGTATAATAGCCCTGTACACAGAGTGTGATTTGGGGCCATGAACATGCATTGTAGATCAATGAATCGCCACATCACTATCAGCAACATAACTACAATCAGTTAATATATGTTTATATACTATCAGTTGGTATTGTTTAACCTCGTAATTTACTGCTAAGGGATATGCTTTGCTTGAAAATCTTGTAATGGTTAGTTTGTATTTTGGAGAATTTTTAATTGTTCCATTCATTATTTTTTGGTCATCTTTTTCCTTAGCTAACTGTTCACCACCATGCCAAAATGGCGGGATGTGTTTGCGACCGCAGCTCTGTGTATGTAAACCAGGGACAAAAGGTAGCACTTGTGAGGATACTACAAAGCAAGAAACCACTTTACCTGGGGGACCAGGTCCTGTGACTCCACCATGGCCTATTCCTCAGCGATCTGTTCAGCAGACCTACTCAAAGAAGGTGCAGGTCCAACAAAAGGTCAATCCTATGGCCCAGATGACTTTCACACTGAAGCAAAAACCCTCTGGTGGATTACCACAGCAAATGCAGTCACAGTAAGTCCTTTGCCTTTACTCTGTTCAGAAAAAAAGCTTACTTTGAGGAACTAATTACTGTGTTTTGTTTATACTTGGTGACTTACTGTGCAATCCTGTGTAGAATTACTTAAATCTAAGCCAACTGAAATCAGTGCATTTAAACTGGAGTAACTCAGCATAGGATTCCTTTGAGGTCTTTTGTCTGTAATTAGGAACTAGGAACTCTCTTGATCCTTTCCCAGTGTTGAAGATGACGTGAATGCTGTGGTAAGTACTGAAAATGGTTTTCTCACAACTAGTGCCATATTAGTAAACTGTAGCTCAGTGCTTTTGTATGGGAGTCTTCCAGCACTATTGACAGCTGCTTACTGGAGGATGCTGTACTGGCAATTAGTGTCAGCCAACAGTTGGCAAAAGTTACCCTTATCATCTAGAGCAGTTCTGGTGGCCACTGCTGTTACCTTTGAATTGGGCCTCATTTTCACATAAGCTTAATTATTTGTTGCCTTATGTGGAGCTGTTCTTTGTTACAGCTGTGTTGCAGAAAAATAAGCAAGCACAGTTTTCATATATGTCAGTGTCAGACCCTGGGAGAGCCGCTGTAATCTTTAACAGCAGCGTACAAGGGAAACTGGATCACTGCAGTGAATGAACAAGCAAAGGAATGAAGGGAACAACATTTAACTGCTAAGATTTAACTGCTAACACTGTGTTCTGTGTTCATCCTAATTTAACATGGAAAAACATCCAGTCCTAAATTTTTGACCTTTTTTGAGAGTAGAAACTAAGATATGGAAGGAGAAGGATGTGGATGCATGGGATATACAGCATTCCTGTCACAGTGGTCCCTTATGCTCAAGCTGTATCCAGAAGGTGGATGATATATGAAGTAGCTTTAGTACTTTTTCTTTTGGCAAGAGTTCCCCAACCTTTGATTAGTATAAATAACTGCTCGTGTTAAATAGGATGAATTTAAGTGGGTTGAACTCTGTTTAGGCATAATGGATAATTATAGAATTATAATAGTAAGCAGGCTTTTGTGTTATATTTATGATGTACTTCATAAGTAGGAACATTTCAGAAACTAATTGGCAAAATTGGACTACTTCCTCTGTTCTAACAGACTTACCAGGATCATCTCATGTTTCACATTCAGTGTTCAGTTCTATTAAAGGGTCTGGATTCCTCTTCTTAGGCCCCGGTCACACGGGCAGGAAACTGCGGCTATTTGCCCACTTTTAGACATTTTTGCTGGGCAACAGAATCATGAATAACTGAGGAGAGTCACCTCATCAGTGCTCCTGAATGCCAGTGAAACTGTTCAGGGTGGGCTTCCAAGCTGTCGAGAACATGAACCTATCTAACCCCTTTTTAAGCCATCTGTGCTTGTGGCCGTCACTTTGTCCACTGCCAGTAAGTTCAACAATTTAATTATTTGTTTAATTATTTGTGGAGTAAAGAAGTATTTTCTTCTGTCTGTCCTGAACCTATTGCCCAGTTCTCCTATACTGTTTTCCTAAATGTTTAAAAAATCTTTTATAGTGTACGGCCTATGGGATTTTAAACCTAATAAACTGAACTGATTGCCCAATAGCTTCATTGGGTACCCCCCCATGTTCTAATATGAGAGACGGAGAAAAAGTTCTCTCTATTCATTTTCTCCTGGCCATTCGTAATTTACACCCCCCCCCAGTTGTCTTTTTTGCTAAACTGAAAAGGCCAGACTCTTCAGCCCTTCCTCATAGGAAGGGAGGTATGCCAACAGCTTAATCATCTTAGTTGCCTACTTCTGTACTTTTTTCCAGCTCTGTAATATCCTTTTTGAGATATGGTGACTGGAACTGAACGCCGTGTTCCAAACGAGGATGCACCATAGCTCTATACAAGAGCATCAAAATACTGGCTATTTTATTTTTAATTATTTTTAATACTTTTCCTAATAATCCCCAGTACTGACTTTGCCTTTTAAACAGCTTCACACATAGGTTGACAGAAATGCCAACTCTATCTATTGAAACCCCAAGATCTCTTTCAGTCTTAGTGCCAGCCCTATCAGCATGTATTTCATGTTAGGGTTTGGTGGTGGAAAGTGCCATCAAGTCACAGCTGACATGGTAATCCTCTAGGGTTTTCAAGGCAAGAGACATTCAGAGGTGGTTTGCCATTGCCTGCCTATGCATCATGATGACCCTGGTCTCCCATCCAAACACTGACCAAGGCTGACCCTGCTTAGCTTCTGAGATCTGACGAGATTGGGCTAACTTGGGCTATCCAGGTCACGGCATGCATCACCTTACACTAACATTAAGCTTCATTTGCCATGTTGTTGCCCACTCACCCAATTTAGATAGATCCTCCTGTAGCTCTTCACAACTTACTTTAATTTTCACCAAATAATACTAGAATGACCTGGAGACCTACATGACTTCAGTTACATGGGACAATCATAAATTTCCCCCTATAGATGGATTTAAATATATTCGCTCCTTAAAGGGTTCTCTTTTTCATATGCTTGGATATTGTCTTTTGGAGGTAATGAAACTTTATTTGCTCTGCTGTATTAACTTGCTATATTTTATGTAGATCTTTATGGAATCTATATCTTGCTACGTGACTCAGAAGAGCCCTCAGGGAAGCTTACAGTATGGAAATACTTACAAAAACATCCAGATAAAATATACCATATTAATAGGCAATTCTAATCAGGTCTACTCAGAAGTCCCATTTTATTCAGTGGGGCTTACTTCCAAGAAAGTGTTCTGAGGGCTATATAGGACTTGTATAACAACCAAGATTCATACACTGAAAAATAAATAATTTAACAAATCATAGCAGACAGCTGTGTACAACTGAAAAAGAGATCACAAATAACAATGCTACTTTCTTGCTGAAACAAATAACAGAATAGTATTTCACTTGCCTTTTAAAAGCCAGTTCAGAGTGGACTTGATTCTGCGTTGTTGGGAGGAGACTCCATAGTGAGGGCCTTGCCCCTTGTGCCAGCTAGCCTGACTTTACACAATCCAGACAACTTTGTGCTGTGAACAGAATGATTGTAGGCAAGAATTAAAAATATTGTTTTCAAAATATTTTCTGTCTCTTCAGAGTTTTTTTTAAACTACTATAGCTTTAAACTTGTATAGAAACAGCAAAAGAGTCAGGGTCAGCCAGACAGCTGTATGTAGGAGAAAATGTATAAAACGTACAAATAAGACATATGAAGAAGGAGAACAAAATTGAGTTAGTTGCATTGGAAAGCTTTTTTTTTTTAAAGGTTGCTCAGCATTTACAAATCTGCACCAACTAACGACAAAGATAAGGAGTTGGCTGGACATTGTTAGAAGTCATCTAATCATTTTTTAAAAGTCAGAACGAATCCTGCCTCTGGGTCTGTCAGCCAGCCTTTGTACTTTTACAGTTTTGTTTTACTGTTTTAAAAGTATCTGCCTGTTTGGTGCTGTTATCAAAGACTAACACAATCGGAGGAAATTGACTCCTTGTGGGAAGCAGTAAAAGTTACTGCAAACATAACTGTGCTTAATGTACACACTGAACAATTAATGAATAATATCTCCCCTTTGGTGGCTTTTTAACGTATTCTGATCTCAGGTGTTGCATATAACTATTTGAAGCTAGGTGGGAGCGGTGTTTTTTTTAATATTCAGCTTCTCTTCATGTATTTTATGCTGATTTTGTTTAAGTCTTCCAAAGGCAGCCCTCAGTGTTCAATCAGGAATTTAATTAAGTGGTTGGTTTTTAAACAGTATTTTGGTCTGTAAACTATTATTTTAAACTGTCAGTGGTCAGTTTTTATGGCATGTTTTTATGCTGGGCTAGTGATTTTTTAATGCTGAATTTTAAGTAATGTCTTATAACATTTTGTCTTTGTTATTTTTATTTTGTTAGCTACCTTGGGCAGGTTCCTGGAGAGGAGGCATAAAAATGTTCTCAACAAATAAATAATATATACTTATAGACTATGAACTGAAAAATGGTAGACTGTAGGAGAATTGTTTTGAACAGGCTAGGGAACCCTAAGCACCTCCATCCAATAAAGAAAGATTATAGGATTGGATGATGTGGCTTTTTTGTGTTTCTAGGATGTAGACTGATTCTATCCGTGTTGCAGCTTGATGTGTTATAGAGAACAGTTGTGATTTTTTTTTTACAGTGTGGCAAAATCTCAGACACAGGCGCCTAGTAAAACTGTCAAACTACATCACCACTGCATGTAAGCAGGATCAGTTATGTGAGAATCAGCCTTTGGTAATTTCTGTGAAGGAAGTCCCTGGTTTCATCTGTGGTGTCCCCAGTTAAATGATTTCATGTAGTGGATGCATGCAGGCACTTTGATCCTCTGTAAAGGGAGGTTTCCTTCATGTATACAGTTTTTCCCTTTCATATGTCCCCCTACTCAAAGATTGGAATGGGAAAGCCATTGCTTGTGCACACCCAAGGTTTATACAAGTGGGTTCAGTTGAAATTAATAAAATTTGAATTCTGTGTGTCATCTTTAGGATTTACAGACTGGTCTTCCAAGATTATAATCCTGTTCCAAGCTGCTAAATCTGTAATGGAGGATTCATATCTTGAGTGAGAGAAAATGATTGTCCCTAAATTAGGTGCTATGTTTTTCTTTCAAATCAATGATCACAATAATAATTTTAAGAAGCACTGGACTTAGAGGGTTTATTTAGATAATAGTGTCTTCCACTTGCAGTGACATCTGGAACAGGTTGGTGCATACTTCTTTCTTGACCCCCTTCACTCTGTCTCATCACACACAGAAGGTACCATGCAAGGAGAACCTACATTCATATCTAGACAGACTTTCCTGGTTATATTATATATACAACTGAAGCAGCAAAGAAAGGAGCATGAGCACAAAAGTTTAGAGAAGATCTAAATAACTGACCCAGACTTGAAGAGTGGGGTTTATGTCTTATGTTGTGATTTGAAGAAAGGAAGTTTCCTCAGAATTGAATTGAATTAAGTTAAATTAAAATAGATTTAGAACACTATAATCAGTGTTAGGTATTTGTTAGGTATCTGGGACTCCATTCACATCCATGGAATTTAAGTATGTGCAGATGTCCTCTAGCTAGCATTGATGATCTATACTTGGAAATTCTTTAGTTATTTCCCAACTTGATTCAGACCTGTCAGCTTCCACATATTTCAAAGGTCTGACATTCAATGACATGAGGGGAGAGGACACTTGGAAACAGCCCATTCTGTGGGTCCAGACTGCCCAGTGTTTCAGATAACGAGGGAATCTTTTGAGTTGCTATTGAAATGTCTAAAATATTGTAGAATATTCTGGAAACCGGTAGGGTCCCAAAAGCCTCTGGGTGTGAACAATCTTAATAAGTCCACCATTCCTTTTGAAGGCTTCAGCAGATAGTGTTCGGGCAGTGACAAAGATCAATGACATCAAATCAGATCACTAATCTCATTCACAATGCCGAACTAGGATCCAGTAGATGCCTGGCTTTTTTTCATGTCTTATGTCCAATACAATCTAGGACAGTCCCATCATTTTCAAGGAAGCCATGCAGGCCTGGTCTGGCCCAGCCTAACAAGGTGGACAGGTGCTGAATATTGAAAACCACAGGGTGATCAGCCTAGGGGTTTCCAACAGCGGGCTGAAGACCACTTCTACCAGCTCTGCCTGGAAACCCTTCTGAAAGCCATGTAGATGTGGGAGTGTACGGTCAAAGTTGATGGACTGCAAACCTGGCTAGCGATCACATCTGTTTACTGCAGTCATCCAGGCAGTTATATATGCAGGTCTGTATGATCATCCATGATTCGTTAATAGAGTATTTAGACCTTATTCCTAAGAAACCTGACATCAAGGTTGATCTGGTGGTAACAATAGGAATCCCTTCACTTACATGCTACATGATTGGTTGGAGATTAGGCATGGAGCAAGTCAGTCCATGATTCCTCCCATGTCATTTAACATACCCATGCCTGATAACGACTGCAATACCAGAACCAAACAGTGAAACTTTATATGTAGAGCCCAGTACACCCACCTGCCTTGTTCTTTTCTATTAAAAAAAGTTTTCTCCCTTCCAGAATTGGAAGAATACAAACTAACCACTGCAATACCAGAACCTAACAGTGAAAATGTATATGTAGAACCCAGTACACCCACCTGCCTTGTTGTTTTCTATAAAAAGTCTTCTCCCTTCCAGAATTGGAAGAATACAAACATAAGACTTTCCAAGATAAGATAACCATAAAGGTTTGCCAACTAGCAAAACACATGCTAGAAGGATGAAGTCTTCCGGCATCATCCATCAGAATTGCTTCAGTGGCAATGCCAGACAGATGAGGAAAAATCTAGGATGGAAGTGGTGCTCCCTAGATCAATGCAGTGCACAAAAGATGTTAGTTCCCAGTCATGAAAGCAAGTCTAACTTCCACACTAAGCCATTGTTGCTCTACTGCAGCCACTAAGCCCAAAGAAGCAGAGAAAAAGATGCTAATGCCTCCCACCGACTTTACTGATGGGGTGCTATGAACTGGATTCAAAGTACCACACACAGACTTCATCTCATTGTCTTGGATCCAGACGAACATGGTTGCAAAGACTTCAAACTGAGGCTGCTGTGGGAGAAGGGTATATTGTGATCCACAGCAGTAGGCCTTGCACCTTTGTAAATGTTAGTCTGGATGCAAGTCACAGAATATAATTTTTCTTCATTGCCCCTGCATCCCACTGTACCCTACTGCGTCTACTAAGATCCTGTCCTCAGGAATCGGGGAACCCCCAGGAACAGCTGATGAGCATGATGCAGGGACCACAATGGGACTTAGCAAAAACCATTGCCCCCTCCTCTGCTTGGGGAAATCTTTTTCAACCAGCAGAAAACAAACTTTGGATCAAACTCTATATATCTCACAGTCTTTACCCACACATGCTAGGTTTTAGACATTTAGAAAAGGCAAGAAACCCTGAGTCCCCTTCAACACCAATTATGTTATTGTGACATATGGTTTTGCGTGGGCAAAAATTGTATTAACCCTGATGTTGCTTACAGTTATTTATGTACAGCATCAGTTCTTTCAAATGCCCTTAATCAAAATCGTGATTGTGATGTTATGTTCTTAAAAGTGTATGCCTAACTCAAAAATTGCTTTATTATTCCATAGTATCCAACTTGAGGGCAGGCTTACAAATCACGTGACATAGTTGGCCCGTTTTCAAAGAAATTCTTTGCTAGCCTGTATGCTATAATAAACTTTATTGTAATCCTGTCACATTTATTATATGTTGATCATATGATATTCTATTTTAGTTAGCAGTGTTTCTTTTGGATCTATGAATTGAAATGCTCTCCTGTTAATGAATGCCTTTGATGGTAGAGCAGGAAAGAAAAAGCAGGAGAGGAGCAAGGGATGAAATTCAATATTTATTTATACATTCAGTAGAAGATAAATCATTTATAGAAACTCTGAAATGTAAGAGCAATACAGTACTCACACTTACTATTATGCTGTTGGGCAGTAGGTGGCAAACTTTGCTTTTCTTTTTCCTTTGTATTTATTTTCGTATTGCAGATTGCCAAAACTTGACGAGGGTTGTTTGAGTTCCCTGGAAGATGTCATTTCTTGGTGGTGCATTTCTGAATCACCTATTTTTTGTATATGAGTTGTTTGAATACTCATTTGGGACTTTCCCCCTGGAGGAGTGGAATGTGAATAAATGGATAGATTATTATTTCTGTGCTTTCTGGGTTTAAGCAGAAGATTACTATTATGACTAATGCATTACAGACAAAAAGAACATCTGCCAAGGGTAGCACTAATCAGATTGTGCCATGGGACCTTGTCGTGAATCTCTACTCTATCAAGAGAAAGACCCTGTGAAAGCATGGTTACCCTTTATCACACTTCATCTCCCAGAGACAAAATGCTTTCCCAGTTCTTGGCTGAAGAAAAGCTAAAGTTCCCCTTAAAAAGCAGGATCTTATACTCAATATAAAACAAACTACAGGAAGAAAATATATACATAAATCTTTAGTGGAAAGTTTTCCCTGGTAGCTGCTAAATGTTGGAGACCCTCTTGTATTGGTGACATTTTTCTTGCCTCAGCCCCCCTGGTTACAGTGTCCCTCTTGCAATCAGAGGGCATTTTGAGGCTTTTCAAAACCAGTAATTGTCAGATTGCTATAACAATATAATAATCTATTGGCACAGTTTATTAATTCCTCTATGGGCTGAACAAGATATGACTCAAGATGGCCCTGGGAGATATTTGTTGCCCCATTGTGGAAGACTTCATGTGCAGCCCCACAGCAGGGCAAATGGTAAACTGGGGCAGTTTCTGCTTAGGAAAATGGTACGGGGGGGCAAAGACTGAAGCCTTCTGTCCTCTGCACTGTGATCCTGATCTGAATCAGGCCCCATTGCACTTTGAAACTTTGTTTCCAGACAGTCCCGTTTGGTGTTAACACAATACAAGTTGGTTCAGAGACCCCACCCCACCCCCGACATTTTATGTGCCAGACATCATGTCTATTTCAGCCCTGAATTCCCAGGTTTCACTTATCTTTTTTGAAATGAAAGCTGGGAATTGAGAACTAGTAGATCATGATAATAGATCATTATAACATTATAACATCACTTCCACTAATCATTAGTCTGATAGGATAAAGGGTTTCTGGACCCCTTCTTCCCCACTGCAGTTGAAATAGCTTCTCTAGAATTTAAATAGCATTTGAGAAGAGACCCTGTGCCCTGACTTTACCATCTCTAGCCCGCCTTGCTAGGTAAATGTAGACCAATGGAGCGTGTGGGAACATCATTAAGACTGTCACCCGTGGACTACGATTTAATCTGAAATTTCTGCTCATGCACTTTATTTGACAACTGTACCAGCACGTTAGAATAGTGATTTATGCATTTTAGGATGACCAATCTGTTTTTGGTTTGATTAGTTATAATGAGTTTTATGATGGATTTTAAGTGTATTTTTATGTATTGTGTAAGCCGCCCTGAGCCTGCCTTGGTGGGGAGGGTGGGGTATAAATTGAATAAAATAAATAAGTAAAAATAAATAAACAAACTTCACATTTGGTCAAAATAGACTTGGTACAAAGGGGGCTGCAGTGAAAATGTAGTTCTGATTTATTGTAAGAGGTGGCAAAAATGGAAGGTAGCCTTTCCTTTTCATTAAGAAAGATTACATGGTAAGTTGTCATAACCTTCCTTCAGTATATCAGAAGGGCATTTCAGGGTGCTGGTTATGACCCTTAATGTCTATTATGGCCTAAGACCCATACATCTAAAGGGCCATCTCCTCCCATATATCCACATGTGTCTCCTACAGTCCTCAGATGCTATGGACTGGCATTTACTGGTTGACACACCCAGCAACCAGGGCTCTCCATTATAGTTTCTTTCTACTTGTAGAATGGGCTGCCTAAGGATATAAAGGAAAATGCCATTTTTGGATCTGTTCAAGAGGCATTTGCATCTCCATTTTATTAGCCAGAGCTTTTATTGGGGTATAAATGGCAAGTACCTTTTGAGGGGAGTGCGTTTACCCTGGATTTTATTTTGTTAGTTTTAAATTGTGATGTTTTGATGTTGTTTTGTAAACTGTCTTGAGCCATGAGGAAAAGTGTGCTCTAATATTTTAATGAATGCATACTGGGTAGGTTTATTTAACTTTGATGATGATTAATCATCTAAAAAGTTTTCAGTTGGGTGATGGCCCTAATCCAATTAGTCATTTCCTGGTGGCTGGATTATATTATTGATTCTTCAAAGCAAAGTGTTACGAAGGCAATGAAAACTGAATCTTTCCTCATATTCCTTTTATTTTAGCTTTGTTAGTCTTGCTGTAGTAGATAAAGCAGTAATAGGTACAGAATTCCTTGGGAATGCCTGCTAAATTTTTCTCACACCACAAATAAAGTTCGAAGTCAGTTTTTTCTTTTAGATGCTGAAAGGAGCACACTGCCTGAAAGTCACTGTGTAATTGTTGCCAGGTTGTTTGACATACTGTAAATCTTGCTGTGGTTTTCTCCTTTTGATAATATTCCCAAAATTCTAAAATAGTAGACATTCATTGGGTGCGGTCAGACGGCATGCTGAGAGCGGGTTAAACTGCTCCGGTTCTAACCAGATTATATTTGATCTGGATAATCGTGATCACACTTACCTCCCTTATCCTGCCTTATTGCGCAGTCACGTCGCTCCCCGGCGTCTATACTACTGACGTGCAGGAGTGTGCGTCGGCGGGTTTTAAAATTTTTCCTCAGTTTGCGCATGCGCATAGGCGCCCCTCTGTAGAATGGGGGGGAACTATCATGCCGCATGCGCAGAACCACCAGGGCAAATCAATCTAACCCCTCCAACAAAAGACTTCCCTTTAAAAGTTTGAACCGAAAATGGCCTTCGTGAGATCCCGAACTCATCTAAACTCTAAAACAAGTGACCGTTTAAATGTCGGTTTTCTAAACATGGTAGCAGAGCTCCACCAATGCGCACACCACCAATGCATTAAAAAAATGGTGGGCGAAAAGTGGAAGCCTTGGGCAGCTTTTGAGCGGGGAGGGGGTTTAAACCAGAAGTGGCTTGACACCGGAGGGGCGATCACACAGGGGGGAAATACGGCTTTAAACGGGAGAGCTGAGAAAACACCACTTTGGGACCTGGTAACAAAATACTCCCGGTTAAAGTGGTTTTGAGCCAGAAACCAATGGCTGGGGATGGGAGGCAGATGTTGACTGTGTGATCATGCATATAAAATCTGTTGCTGAAGCGTGACGACACCAGATCAAACGGCGCATCTGAATGCACCCATAGAGGGTTTTTATATCTGATTCAGTATTCTGTATAATGTGTTATGTACAGTACAGTTGGTATGTCAGTGAGTCCCAATAACAAAAATCTGTGGGTTCCTTATTCACAACCTTTATTTCATAAGTTGCCTTAAACAGCTAGAAAACAGTCAATACATAGATTTTTGGATTTTTATAGCATGCATATAGTGTCTAAGGCTGCATCGTGTCCAAGGACATATTTGGAGTTTACTATAATATGATTGTTCATTCTGTTTTGTCACTGTGCAAACCATTTTTCTGCTTATTCAGTCAATTTGAAAACTCAGTGAATGCTCAAGTTATGCGTTCTATTGTCTATTGTAATCACTCTTTAGCAAAAATTCTGGTTTGTTTAGGAGGTTTGGGGTTTGTTTGGGGTTTGTTTTGCTTTTCATTTTTGTAGTTGCTTCAGAATGCTTTCATATGTTAACATTTTTGGGGTTGTTTCAGAGAAATAATCACATTGGATTGGATTCAGTGGAAAATTTTGGGGGGTATGATTTTTGCCCATTCTTGTAGCAAATCTCTGGCTACCCCCTCCTGCTGTTCTGGAAGGTCCGCTGTCCCCAAGAACAGCATTCGAGAAGCCATTTTGGCTGCAGTAGAAGGGGGAGGCAGAGAAATTCTGCTCCACTGATGGAAATTTCTTTTGTCAACAGAGAATCCAACCCAGCATGGGACAAAAACTTGTATAAATCAGTATAATCTGGAAAATACAAAGTATCTTTTAAAACACAAGTCTGTGAATGAGTTCAAAAGAATTGAGGTAGACTTTCTGTTAGCCATAGTTCTGGCACAGCTGTTCTTGAAAAAGAGCAGTTTCTGTGAAGAGCTCTCTCAGCCCCACCTACCTCACAGGGTGTCTGTTGTGGGGAGGGGAAGGGAAAGGAGTTTGTAAGCCGCATTTAGACTCCTTTGGGTAGTGAAGGACGGGGTATAAATCCAATCTCTTCTCTTCTTCTTAAAATCAGGGCACAAATGCCATTTTTTTTCTAGGAGAAATGACTCTAGGCTCCTTCAGATTTTTTTGAATCCACAGATGAAAGGGGGTAGTAGGACAGGGCCGGCCCGCTCACTAGGCGGACTAGACATTCGCCTGTAGCGGGCTGACCATCAGGGCGCCATACTGGACCCGGCCCTGCCCCCCGCCAAAAGCCCCCCTGCCCCCACCAAAAGCCCATCTCCCTGACCCCAGCTGCCGCCGCTGCCACCCCTTTCTTCCCCCGGCCATCTTCAAAACTCCTTCTTGGTGACTTCCTTGCGCTCCAGACAAGTTTCATTTTCGCTTTGCTTGGAGGGGTTTTTTTTAAGGCACGCACAGCACAGTCCGAAGTCCCTCCCGCCCGGGTTCTTTTGCTTGCTCTAAGCCTCAATAGACTGCTGACCAGAGAAATGCTACAGGGAAGAATGGATGAAGTCCCCTTTCCTTAGCATAATGGACCTGATCCATACAGCTCCCCTCTCTGTGGCTGTTTTTTATGATAAAATTACACATTGGGAATTTGAGTCATGGAACTTGAATGTAATTAGTAGTTTGGACTCCAGTTTTGTCTGCAGATGTGTAAGGAATCATGCAGTTAATGTAAGAGATGGTGTGTTCAGTATGTAAGCATGAAGGTGTGTTCAGTATGGTAGTGTGAAGCATATAGGTATATAGGGTCAGTTGTCTTACACAGACAGTGCAAATGTAGTTGTACTGTGGTGCTTATACACTGTATGGAATTTTTCAGGCTTAGATGAGTAGTAAAATGTTGTTTACTAAAGTCCTGCTTTAATTACTCCCATTATCATAACCTTGACCACACAGATTCTCAAGTGGTAATCCCATTCCCTCAAGCACTCCCAAGAAGAGTTTCTGTCATAAAGGCACCTGTAGTCTCCCTCAGTGGAACAAATCCCAAGAAATGTTCTCTTATCATCACCTCAGGCTCAGACACCTCAGTATCTGGTGGTTTGATTACACTGACAAAACATACAATCATAGTCATTTGTTCAGTATGACTAACATCAGGTGTGCAGTCCAGAATAACTGAGTAGTATGAGAGGTAAAGAACATGGAGTACAAAACAGAGTCCTGGATACAAATCCATGTGCCTTTTTCATGCCCTGCAGCGCACACTCTTTAAACCTGGTAGTCAGTGATGCTGCTAAGTGTTGCCTGGAAGCAACAAGTTTCTTCATGTTGGTCCAGCAGATCTATAATTATTTCTCTGCATCAAATAATCGTTGGCAAATTCTAACTAGCCATGTACCAGCCATCACTATTAAGCCACTGAGTCAAACCAGATGGGAGAGTCGCATTGATGCTTTGAAACCACTGAGATATCATCTTGGTGGTATATATGATGCTTTAATGGAGATCTTCAATGACCCAAACCACAAATCATCCACAAGTGATTATCGAGTTGAAGCTAAGGGTCTTGCTGATGCAATTAGTACGTTCAAGTTTGTGGTATCACTTCTTACATGGTACAACATGCTTTTTGAGATTAATGTCACTAGCAAGGTACTACAAAATAAGGAAGGTGATTTAAATTTAGCTACAAGCCAATTAGAAGCAACCAAGAAGTACCTTGTGGACTGTAGGTGTGATGAGGTTTTTGAACTAGTTTTGGTAGCTGCTACTGAGATTGTAAAGGAACTAGAAATACTACCAAATTTTGAGACAGCACAAAGACAAAGGAGAAATAAAAGGCAGTTTGAGTATGAGGGCCCAGAAGAGGCACCACAAGATCCAAAGCAAAAATTCAAAGTGAATGTCTATTCTGCTGTCTTAGATGTGGCCATACAATCAGTTGAAGAGAGATTCCAACAACTACAACACTATAATTCACTCTTTGGCTTCCTGTATGATATATACAGTCTTAGAAAAAAATGCCCAGAAGATGTACAGAAGGCCTGCGAGAATTTGGAACAAGCATTGACGCACAATGGAAACAAAGATATTGATGCTGAAGCTCTGTGTAGTGCACTGAGACTATGGCTAGTGACATGGACTGCCTGACAAGGTCTCGAGATAGCAAGAGGCGCAGCCGAACAGGAGACGCTGCTTTGGGCCACCACCCAAACGTTGGGTGTCATGATGCAGGGCAATCAGTTTCATGAAGGATCTGAGCTC
This sequence comes from Gekko japonicus, assembly GCF_001447785.1. Classification (NCBI taxonomy): domain Eukaryota; kingdom Metazoa; phylum Chordata; class Lepidosauria; order Squamata; family Gekkonidae; genus Gekko; species Gekko japonicus. The sequence continues at coordinate 307,582 of NW_015177062.1, forward strand.
CATTGCAAAATGAAAGGTAATTAGCACTCTCCTTTGATCTGACAAACCCGACTCTTCCACCCGGCCGAGAAGAAACAAGCCACCCTCCAAAGAAGCAGAAGAGCACCCCTGCGGCGGATGCTTACTCATGTCTGAGTTGGATTTTCTGGCAAGGAACCCTTCGAAGCCAGCAGGCCCAATTACGACGTTCTTTTTGCTGGCCACCAGGGGGTTGCTCCACCGCGTTCTACCATCATTGCTCCGCCACCTCCAATGTTCTCTCTCTGCTGCCATTTGCGCCATAATTAATGTCACTAGCAAGGTACTACAAAATAAGGAAGCGGATTTAAATTTAGCTACAAGCCAATTAGAAGCAACCAAGAAGTACCTTGTGGAATGTAGGTGTGATGAGGTTTTTGAACTAGTTTTGGTAGCTGCTACTGAGATTGTAAAGGAACTAGAAATACTACCAAATTTTGAGACAGCACAAAGACAAAGGAGAAATAAAAGGCAGTTTGAGTATGAGGGCCCAGAAGAGGCACCACAAGATCCAAAGCAAAAATTCAAAGTGAATGTCTATTCTGCTGTCTTAGATGTGGCCATACAATCAGTTGAAGAGAGATTCCAACAACTACAACACTGTAATTCACTCTTTGGATTCATGTATGATATATACAGTCTTAGAAAAAAATGCCCAGAAGATGTACAGAAGGCCTGCGAGAATTTGGAACAAGCATTGACGCACAATGGAAACAAAGATATTGATGCTGAAGCTCTGTGTAGTGCACTGAGACTATGGCTAGTGACATGGACTGCCTGACAAGGTCTCGAGATAGCAAGAGGAAGGTTGCAGGCTTAACTTGTATGGGAAATTATAGCTGTTTCTATACAAATGCTAGAAGTGTCCGAGGTAAAATCAGGGAGTTGGAGTGCTTGGTGTTGGCGGGGAAAATAGATATTGTGGGTATTTCAGAACCTTGGTGGGATGAGGTAAATCAGTGGGATACGGTGATTCCCGGTTATATATTATATAGGAAGGAGGGGGGGCTGGAGGGGGGGTTGCTCTGTATGTCAGAGAGGGTATAAAGTCCAGAAAGATTGAGAGGCTAAGAGAATTGGATTCGCTTCTGGAAGTTCTATGGGTTGAAATAGGGGGGCCAAAAGGAAACTTAACACTGGGAGTTTGTTATCGCCCACCAGATCAAAAGATAGAGGAGGATTATAAAATGATGAATGAATTAAAATTATTTATTTATTTATACCTTAGACTTGGTATACCACCCTAACCCCGAAGGGTCTCTGGGCGGTTCACATGATACGTTCTAATCACGCTGAAACCTAACTAGGGCCACACATGTTTCTGGGGACGGGACAGCCTACCGGCACCCAGGTGGTGGATCCTTTGTTATCCTGGCTCGGCGTCTTCTTCGGCAGGCTCTT
>NW_015177062.1:311263-311464 GCF_001447785.1 Gekko japonicus
AACAGATCAGCCAATATCATAATGCCCCTATATAAATCAAAAAGAATTGGAATGCTTGGTGTTGGAGGGAAAAATAGACTTCATTTGGAATACTGTGTGCAGTTCTGGTCACCACACCTTAAAAAGGATATTATAGCTTTGGAAAAAGTGCAGGAAAGGGCAACTAGAATAATAAAAGGGTTGGAACACTTTCCCTATGAG
>NW_015177062.1:311556-323830 GCF_001447785.1 Gekko japonicus
TTATGCATGGGATAGAGCAGGTAGAGAAAGAGGTACTTTTCTCCCTTTCTCACAATACAAGAACTCGTGGGCACTCAATGAAATTGCTGAGCTGTCGGGTTAGAACGGATAAAAGGAAGTACTTCTTCACCCAAAGAGTGATTAACACATGGATTCTAATGTCCTGGTCCCACTGGTGGACCTCCTGATGGCACCTGGTATTTTTGGCCACTGTGTGACAGAGTGTTGGACTGGTTGGGCCTTTGGCCTGATCCAACATTGGCATCTTTTATGTTCTTATGTTCTTATGTTAACTTGAATCAGTAGCTCGAAGACTTCTGAAGTCTATGCCACCACAATTCTAATGTCCTGGTCCCACTGGTGGACCTCCTGATGGCACCTGGTATTTTTGGCCACTGTGTGACAGAGTGTTGGACTGGTTGGGCCTTTGGCCTGATCCAACATTGGCATCTTTTATGTTCTTATGTTCTTATGTTAACTTGAATCAGTAGCTCGAAGACTTCTGAAGTCTATGCCACCACAAAGAGTACTTCTCTTCATACTTCAACAAAACCTCCAGGATAGTGTGCCTAATGTTTCTGTTGCTCTAAGGATCCTTCTCACGCTTCCAGTGTCAGTGGCAAGTGGTGAACACAGTTTCTCAAAACTCAAACTTATAAAAACACACAGATACGCTCAACAATGCAGCAAAAGAGACTACTTGGTTTGGCAACTATCTCAACTGAACATGCTGAAGCATCAGCGCTTGACCAGATTGTAGGATATTATTACAAACCATTTGGAGGGGTTCTACCAGGTAAGTACTAAATTTTTTGTAGAATTCGGCCGGGAGGTCATCTCTCCCAGGAGTTTTATTAGATTTGATTTGTTTTATTGCATTTAGTATTTCTGTTGTGGTGATCAATTCGTCCATGATTTTGCTATGGGGAGGTAAAATTTTTTACATGTATTCTTTCGTATCAAGAAATTGTTTAATTGAGTTTAGTGATGGGACCAGAAGGGATCCTCGCCTAGGGTGCAAAATAAGCTGGGGCCAGCCCTGGAGTAGGATCACAAAAATTCACTCTGTCCATGACCTTTGTATACATTTGAAGGTCAGAATAGAACCTGTAAGCATAAAACTCTTTGTGTGATAGGGAAAACTCAAACTACAGTAAGCAATTATGTGAAAAGAGATTCTTTTGCATCCACAGTTATACACATGTAGGTTCTGTTCCAACTTTCATGATCTTCATACAATCTATATATCTACTTCCCAAATTGCCCCCTGCGTGCAGATATCTAAATCCGCACATCGGGGGCACTTGGGGGGTGGGGAGATTTTCCTGCGCACTTGGGGCAATCCCCAGGTGTGCAGAAAAATATGATAAGTTGGAAAAATATTTACATTACCTAACAAGTAAAAAGTAAAAGAGCGTTCCCTGCGTATGCACAGAGAACACTCTGGGAACACTGGTGGGTGGGTGGCTGGCTCAGGCCTCGCCGCTGGAGCTGGGGGGGGAGGAGATTGGCGGGGCCCAAACCAGGGGGGGAGGAGATTGGGGGGGGCGGCCCGGCGGCTGGAAGCTGCTCGGGCCTCGCCGCTGGAGCCAGGGGGAGGGGGTTGGAGATGAGCGAGGCCTCTCAGGCTTCGCCGCTGGAGCACTGGGGGGGAAGCTTACCTGTAGCTGCTTCCTCAGCCCTGAGGTCCTCCTGCTTCCGCAGGCCAAAAGCCGTGGGGGATAACCCCCCGCGAGTATCACGGGCCCCGCCTCTTGTTCTAACCTATTGTATGAAGAAAAAGTGGGTGTAGCTTACTTGATAAAAACGTGACTGGTATAAGATCCTTGATCACCCTCAAACTGGATGATGGGTGTGTGTGTGCAGTACTGATTCTTTGTGAATCTTTCTCCTTCAGCAGATACCATACGTAGACAGAGGCCAACGCTTGTGTTAGGTACAAGGGACAAGTTAGGGAGCCTGTTGGTTTATTGTCCATCCAACTTCCTCTTCAGGCTTCCCTTCTTTTTATTCCCCCTCTGCAGTTCTTTTTTGAAAAGTGAGGACGGAGGTATTGTGTTTGGTTTTGCCTCCTGCAGCAGCCATTTTGGAGTAGTACTCACCACCCCCTCTCAAAACTCCAGAGGAGCCTGCAGTCTCAAAACAGTTGAGAATCCCTGACGTATGCTATACAATGGCTCCTTGCTAAAAATTTCAAAGAGGAATTATTGCCTAAGAAGATAAAACTAAAATTTGTCTGGTGGACATAGAAACAATCTGGGCCACTACCACAGTTAAGGGAATTGGGTACAAGTACCATCTGTCTCTTGTTGCTCAAACCCCAAGTACTAACATATTGCTGTGTGATATTTTCCACCCTCCCATTGTACCAAAAGGGCATGTGACATTCCATTTCCTCTTTTGGTAATGTTCTTATGCTTAGTTATACTGTACCTTAAATTGGGCACCTGCCAAGTGACCTGCTATAGCTAGTTAAGAGGTGAGGGAAATGCTGAAGGCTAAACATAGTGAGATTTACAATCTAATCCTTGTTGGGACATGGAAGAGAGAAATTAGATGGTAAGTAAAACTATGTCCATTTTTGTGCAGCGCCAGATTAATTGCTATGGGAAAGCTGAAACCTAGAGCTGCAGTCTGCAGAGGACAACGTTGTCATAGCAGAAATAGGTGAAAGTGGGGAAAAATCCCTTTCTGAAGTTACTGTGAACCTGGAACTTTCCAACTGATTCTGTCTTTTCTGTCCAGTAGGACACTAAATAATTTTTGAAGATGCTTGGTGAATGGAGTACCATAAGAGTTGGTGTTGTCACTGCTATTATTTAACATCTGTATGAAGTCACTGAGTGAGAGGAGTTGTGGGTTGGGTCCCATCAATATGTTGATGAAAACCAGCTCTTTATTTCATTAACAAGAGCACCCAGGTGCAGCCACCTCTGACCTGCACTCATGCCTAGAGCCTGTGTTTAAGTAGCAAGGGTGCAGAAATGGAAAAAGAATTGAGATGGTGATAATGCTGTTGGGGGATACCAATGCTCTACTTGTAATAGTTTTATTATTCTTACGTCCAGCCATGTTTTTTGAGAAGCAGGTGGTAATTTGTGGCTTGGGTGAGGGTTCAGTTCCCTTCTAGGCTGATCTTCCTTCGCGGCATTGATTCCTGTAACTCAGTAACCTGGAGCTGTCCTTGAAGATAATTCTGAAGTGTTACCTAGTACAGAATGCTCCTGCCTGCCTTTTGTCTGGTTGTAGGCATTATTAACATTTTCTTGTGTCAGTTGTATGCTTTATTATTATTTGTAAGCAGGCATTATTGGTGGTGCCAGGTCTCTGTGGCTGCCAGCAGGTCTAGAATGTTTATTCTGACAGCCTTTTCCCCTGGAATTGGCTTCTGGAGGAAGTCATTCCTTATAGAATTGCTATAAAGCGGGCAAAACTTTCTTTCCTCAGTGCCTGTTAGCAAAAGCGTTGCTGATGTAATACTGAACTGATCTTAATGTGCTGTTGTTTTGTTGTTCTAAGCAGTGTTCCCTCTAAGCTGAGTTAGTGTGAGCTAGCTCACAGTTTTTTAGCCTCCAGCTCACAGATTTTTGTCTTAGCTCAGAAAGGATGGCTCCAGAGCAATCTAATTTATGCAGTAGCCAAATCGTTCGCTCACAATTTTAATTCCAGTAGCTCACGAATTAGAATTTTTGCTCACAAGACTCCACAGCTTAGAGGGAACATCGGTTCTAAGGTGATTTGTTTTCAGTTTTAAGTAGCAATTTTATGGTTATTGCTGTTTTTAACTATGATTTTTGGGAACCCCCCCCCCCCCGGTTCTTTCTGTTCTTGTAGCATACAAAATGTTTAGAAATAAACACACCCACTGCTCAGGATCAGCACTAGGCAAAAGAGAGAAAAGTAGCTAGGTGCTATAGTAGGTACAACATATACTGTATGCTAATCTATATAATTGTAGAGCAATAAGGAACAAAGTGGAAAGGAGTCAGGCAGTGTGTGTAGTGGAAAGGAGTCAGGCAATGTGTGTAGGATTGGCAGAGAGAGGAGTTGGTTCTTATACCCTGCTTTTCTCTACCTGAAGGAGTCTCAGAGTGGTTTACAATTGCCTTCCCTTCTTCTCCCCACAACAGTCACCTTGTGAGGTAGGTGGGGCTGAGGAGAGAACTGTGATTGGCCCAAGGTCACCCAGCAGACTTCATGTGGAGGTGTGCAGAACCACACCCAGTTCTCCAGATTAGAATCCGCCACTCTTGGCCACTACATCATACTGGCTCTGAAGGTAAGACGCCGGAGTAAGTGAGGAGACTTCCATCAGTACCTTGGGTTTAGGACTCACTGTAGAAGGGAGAGATTAGAACTGGTTGAGGTAGAGGCTGTAATGTATTACTCTGGGCTTGATAAACCACAGGTCTTGTTAAAACAGCCTGAGCATGCAACATTTGATCACTATCCTCATGAAAAGAACCATAGGGTAAGCCCTGCTAGCAATACCATATAGAGGGAAAGTATTTTGTTGGCAATAGATATGGCCCATAGCAACTATCTTTAACTAGGAGTAAGGCCCATTGTGGGAAGAAATACAACGAGCTCTAGAAGGAAGCTCCAGGTGAGTGTCCCGGCTGTGGCTGGTGGGGCGGCAGAGGGAAGGGAAAAATAGAGGGAGGTAAGCCATGTTTATTTCCTTCTGCTTAGCTATAAGGCAGGGCTGTCTCAAGTCATTTGCTGCCCCAAGTGGGTAGTATGGGAGGACAGCCTCATGGTAACAGGTATGGTTCCCTCCACCCCTGACGTATGTTGATTTGGGGTTATGCAGTGGCAGCTAAGGTAGAAAACCAACTCCTCCTATGCCATGTCTTCTGGGTTCCAAGGGTCTGGAGAATGGTTCCATAGCCAGTTACAGGGTTACCAACTCTGGGTTGGGAAGTACTTGTAGATTTGAGGGGTAGAGCCTGGGGAGGGAAGGGGTGGGGAGGGACTTCAGTAGGGTATAATGCCAGAGTCCACTGGCCAAAGCAGCCATTGTCTCCAGGAGAACTTATCTTGGTCACCTGAATATCAGTTTTAATAGCTGGAGATCTCCAGGTGCCGCCTGGAGGTTGGCTTATGTTAATTTGGGGCTATGCAGTGGCAGCAAAGGTAGAAAAGCACCTCCTCCGATACCATGTTTTCTGGGTTCCAAGGGTCTGGAAAGTGGTTCCATAGCCAATTACACGGTTGCCAACTCTGGGTTGGGAAATACTTGTAGATTTGAGGGGTAGAGCCTGGGGAGGGCAGGGTTTGGGGTGGGGAGGGACTTCAGCAGGGTATAATGCCATAGAGTCCACTGGCCAAAGCAGCCATTGTCTCCAAGAGAATTGATCTTGGTTATCTGGAGATCAGTTGTAATAGCTGGGAAATTTTCTGTAGGGGAAATGATGTGCTGTGTCTGGGGAACACAGTGATTTCTGGGAGATCTCCAGACCCCACAGGGAGACTGGCAACTCCAGTGACTATTTAAGGGAAGAGTGGGAGATGTATTTTACCTCAGGACACATTCAGTGACTCCCAACAGCAACAGCAACTGGCTGTTGTTCCGACTGGCTATGTGGTGGGGGGAGAGGAACAGCAAACTGTTTGGAATGTTGGAGGTGCGACTCAGGCAATGCAGCCAGTGGATAGGGACAGCGTCTGAGTGACACATCATGGAGCCAACTAATTTAGGAGTGTGTGGAATGTTGAGAAAGTGCCACCCAAGGTCACGATTATATATAAGGGGAGATGGTTTTCTATTTTTGAAAAAGCTCTGATAGGCCTGAGGTGTCAAACATTTGTGTACAGATTTTCTTCCCAAAGAGGAACCTTTTTTCTTGCAGCAAGCAAATGTATCAGCTTCCAGTCATGCTGTTATACATCTTATGGTCATGGCAAAGTATGATGGTGTTGTGTTTTACATGTGATGTACATGTTTTTGCAGTCAGTATACCTGTGAAGGGGGGGGGGGAAGTGGGTTTGCTTTGCTTCAGTTCTGCTAATCATAATTGATCTAAAGCACTGGTTCCCAAAGTGGGCACTGCCGCCCCCTGAGGGGTGCTGGAACGATTCAGGTGGGCGTTAGAAGCCTTGAGTGCAAATTTATCACTGCATCTTTTTGTCCACCTTTTGAAGGTAGATTTCCAAGGGGGTGCTGAGTACTCCCCCCCCTGAAAAGGGGGCGGTAGACCAAATACGTTTGGGAACCTCTGATCTAAAGTTGACTTACAACTGGTTATGCTTGGCTTGGTTATGCAGATGGAAGTTAAAATCTGTATATAGACAAGAAAGTAAATTACCTAGAGTTTATTTTTTTAACTTCTACGGGTGCAGATAATTAAACCAGTTCCACTTAAGTTACTGGGTCTCCCTTATTCAGATGCTGAGTATCAATAGCTTTCTTTAATTTCCATCTCCTCAGCTTGCTGCTTCAGACCCACCTGAATCTATCCTAAGCTTTGATGTTTGGGTTATTGTTAACTTTGGCAGACAGAGGCCTATTATGCATGGGTGTTTCCCCTCACTTTCACCATGCATGTCTGTTGGGTTTTCTTTGTCATTCTGCATTGATTTTCCTCCCTTCAGGGCTCAGTTCACTTTCTGGTCGCTGTTTCCACGGGGTTTCAGAGAGTGCTTTTGTGCCTATTTTTCCCTTGTTTGGTTTCCAAGCAAAAGGTAATTCAAAAGTGTACAGATTCCCTTGGATTCCCCCTCACCCTTTTGTCGCCCCATGAAGGTCACTTCCCACCCACATTAAGGTTGTTCTGCCCACTCTGCCCCTTCCACCATCCTCCCTCCCTTCATTGGTGTACGAGCTCCATTTTCCAGTTATTTTTTTATTTTTATTTTTTTACAAGCGGCATGAGTCTTAACGATATGAGACTATCGCTAGTCTTGGATTGCTGAATTAAATAAATTAAAACAATGGGGGGAAGTTTGAAAGGAGCTGTGCAAGGTTTAGTTCCCTGCTGGTATGGACTTGAAAGGGGGATTGGAGAGGAGGCAAATGGCAGCATCCCCAGTGCATTAAAAAAAAAGGATTTCAGTGCTGCATGCAAACAAAATAAAGTGGGGGAATCGTCAGGATGGGATGAAATTGACATGAGATGTAAAGAGGGAGAGACACTGGGATGGGAAGGTGAAAGCTTTGAAAACATTTTTCCCTTTAATGTTTTAGTGAACAAAGTGTGTGTGTGTGGGGATTTTTGGCAGTCTCTGGAATCCTAACATTAAAATGATGGCTGAGCCACCTTCTGCGAGCTGCCAAACTTAAGAATCGCTTGGGATCCATCCATTTAAAGAAAGAATACAATCCGCCCAGGACAGGCTTTTAAAAACTGCCAAGATCAAGACCAGTGTACAGGATCAAATTAGAGAATCACAAAGAGAAAACCACCCAAATTTGCAAGGAAGGGCAGGGAAGTTGCGAAATCGCATACATAAAATAAATAAATAAAGGCTGTTCTCAGTCGTGGTGCTGAAATTTTGGAACTCCCCAAGAAAACTCTACTATCTCCCTCTATCACTGTCTTCTACCAGTGGGTGAAGAGGGTGTTTGTTTGTTTGTTTGTTTGGCATTTCCTCACTAACTCTTATTAGCTTTCATTCCTGTATTTTATCTGTTTTTTAATTGTAACTTAAATGCTGTTTTAATGTTTGAAATGTTTGCCACCTTGAACACTCCTGAAACACCTTGAACACACATATAGTCTACTGAGCCACTGCTTTCTACATATTTGGTCCCTGCCACACAGGGAGGGGGGAGCGTGGGCAAAGTGCGGCTTTTGAAACCCGCACCAAAATAAACACGTGGCGGCGGGATCATACAGATCCCGTGAGCCGCCGCGCAGTTGCTCCCCGGCACGATCAGATGCCGGGGAGACCGGGGAGAAAGCGACAAGACGGAGGCTTCCGAACTGCGCATGTGTGAGCATGCGCAGTTCGGCCAGGGGTCTTGGATGCGCCGGCAGAAGGACACGCTGGCGATTTCACGGCCACGCTTGATGCGGCCGTGCTGGTAAGTCCACCTCTGTAGGTGGTTTATTTTAGATGCGGCTTTTCGGCCTGAAGGGCGGGATCGGGGACGGGTGTGCAACGTTTCCCAGAAGTTGCGGTGGGATCGTGCCCATTTGCTCCGCCCCTGATCCGTCCCTCTCCCGGCCCAAAACCTTTCGTGTGACCGGGGCCTGTGTGACTCTTTCACATTTTTCACAGTGGCTGATAACAAAGCAAAGAACTTGTGCTTGGCAATATGGAAATTGGGCTTTGCAGCTGCTTGTCAGTTTCAGAAAAACTCTGGTCAGTTTCAGCAGTGGGTTTCCCCCCTTTGTCTGCAGTAAGATGTGCCTGCCTGATGGGCCAGACACAGGCACTGAACTCCCTGATGCTGACCTCCCTTCTTGGTGCAGCCAGGATCAAGCTGTTTCTCTGTGGCAGACAGCTGTGATAAGATAGCTGCAAACACAGAGCTGATACCAGAAGGAAAACAAACAGGGTTCTTTAAGTTGCTGAACTTTAATTTTTTCAAAAATGTGCTCACGGCTGCGTCCGTTGCTATATAGGACACAAATAAACTACTGGCTAATAAAAAAAAGTTTTGATTGATGCTATAACACAGATTTTGCCAGGTTTCTGTCTAAAAAAATAATTTTTCTTTCACAATGCAGACTTGTTTTTTTGGCTTATTTCCTCTAATCTAGTTGTTTTTTTCTTGTTATTAAGTAAGGAAACCAGACAGGTGTTTAAACAATCACACCGTCAGTTTGGTATGGCCTGGGGAGAGGAACTTCTTGAACAGCAGTACCTCGTGCCAGCATGGTTTTGGAAATGAGGGGAATTTGTGGTACAATATGTATTAATGCTCTTGAATCTTTGCTTTCTTTTAATTAAAAAAATTCAACTTTGCATTACCTAGCCCTTGGGTGTGCCTGAATTAGCTCTTTTGAGTCTGTATCTAAGATTTGCTAAGGGATCAATTAAAATCAAGAGGGTTGTCAAACTGGCAGAATTTTACTGCATATTGAAAGTTGTATTACTATTGAAGTTCATTTATCTTTTATTCTTCATTAATTAATTTCCTTCATTAATGAAGAGAAGCCTTTTAGATATCAGATTTTTGTTTATGCATGTGTATAAAGTGCTATGTTTAATTTAGCAAGGCAATTTTTTTGCATCAGCCTGTTCATTCTTGTGATGTTGCTATAAGTTGTTACTCTATTTTGGCTCAGTATGTGAACAGCGTTCCGTGCGCCTTGGTGTTTAGTCATGCCGGCCACATGACCACGGACACGTCTTCGGACAGTGCTGGCTCTTCGGCTTTGAAACAGAGATGAGCACTGCAACCCTAGAGTCGGACTCGACTGGCTTTCGAGCAAGGGAACCTTTACCTATGTTAACTGTGAAATAACATGCAGAGTTATAATTAATTGTATTATGAGTTTATTGTGTGTGGGTTTTCCCCCCCTTGCTTGATGAGCAGCAACATTCTGCTTAAGATGATAATTTAAACTAAGGTAATATGTTTGGGAATTCAAGCATCTACTGCTTTGAAGTCATTAAGAACGGAAGGAACAAAAGAGAGCTGTAGCAGACAACCAGTAATGAAGCATGTAATCAAAGGAATGTTAAAATAATCTTCTCAAACCTAGCCCCTAAGGAAGTAATTTCAAACACCTCATAGCCTCTCCTCTTTGTTTATATAGTTTTAAGTTGTTTTAATGATTCAGAATCCTTGTACAATATTCAGTACAATTTGAGTGCCATCTATGCTATCTTACCTCTCCAGCCCAAAGCCTGAGTTGAAAAGTTTAAGGTTGTGCACCATACGTTTTATGTACAAAACAAACAAACAAGGACATTTAATGTGGAAAATACTTCAGCTGGAATCCAACAAGCCAACAAGGGAGTTGGGCACCTCTTATAGAATTTTTGGCTTCTTTCTGTGCAGTGGCAGATCTCCATTTTCTGTCAGTAACTGCTTTTGAAACTTTCCTCAGTTTCAAAAGAAGGTTTCTAAGTAGCTGTGGGGAAGGGGCCTCTACTTGAACAGAACAAATCCAGAACACTTTTTGGCTGTACCTAGAAGAGCCCTGCTGCATCAGACCAGTGATCTGAAAAGGCCGGACTCTTCAGCACTTCCTCATAGGAAGGAAAGGTACTCCAATCACTTAATCATCTTGGTTGCCCTCTTCTGTACATATTCTAGTTCAGCAAATTCCTTTTTGAGAGATGATGAGCAGAATTGTACACAGTATTCCAAACAAGGACGCACCATTACTCTATAAAATGGCATTTCAGTATTAGCCATTTTTTTCAGCCCCTTTCCTAATAATCCCCAGCATGAAATTTGCCTTTTTTGTGTGTGTTTACTTCTGCCACACACTGAGTCAACATTTGCATCAAGCTGTCTGCTACAATCCCCAGATCTCTTTCTCTCTGAATCATTGCCAATTCAGAACCCAGCAGCATATATTTAAAGCTAGTAGTTTTTGTTCCACTGTGTATTAGAACACACCTGTATTGAACTTCAGTTGCTATTTAGATGCCCGTTCACCCAATTTAGAAAGATGTTCCTGTAGCTCTTCAAATCCATTTTGGTTTTCACTTCCTAAATAATTCCATATCATCTGTAAACTTGGCTACTATGCTATTAACCTACCAATTCAAAATAATTCATGAACAAAAAATAGTACTGGTCCCAGTACTGATTCTTATGGGACCCCACATTTGCTGCTTGCTTCCCTCCATTAATGCCTTCTTTCTGTTTCCTATCATTTGAACAACTGCAATTCATAAGAGTACTAGTCATCTTATCCTATGACTTCTAAGACGATTCAGGATTCTTTGGTGAGGTACCTTGCAAAGCCTTTTGGAAGTCCAAATCTGCAAGCTCATCCTTATCCAGATGCTTGTTTAAAGCACTTCCGAAGGTTGGTGAGTCAAAACTTCCATTTGCAAAAGCTATTATTTTTTATCTTTAACAAATGTTTTTACTGTTTTACCCAGCACAGATGTTAGGCTAACTAATCTGTAATTCCCTGCATCCTCTTTCGACCACTTTCAAAAATGTATGTGACATTTGGTACTTTCCAGTCCTCTGACATAGCAAATAACATATATTGGTTAGTAGATCAACGGTTTCCCATTTGAGTTCCTTAAGATGTTCTGGGAGTACCAGACCACCTCACATGTCTCTTGAGAAACCTGTATAAAGGTCAAGAAGCGACAGTTAGAACCGGATATGGAACAACTGATTGGTTTAGCATAGGAAAAGGATATTGTCCCCTTGCCTATTTAATATATATACAGAGTACATCATGCGAAATGCTGGCCTGGATGAATCACAAGCGGGAATTAAAGATCGCTGGGAAAAAGATCAACAACCTCAGATATGCAGACGATACCACTCTAATGGCAGAAAGTGAAGAGGACCTAAAGAGCCTCTTGCTCAGGGTAAAAGAAGAGAGCGCAAAAGTGGGCTTGAAGCTCAACATAAAAAAAAACTAAGATCATGGCATCCGGCCCCATCACTCCTTGGCAAATAGAAGGGGAAGTGACAGACTTCATGTTCCTGGCATCCCAGATCACCGCAGACTGTGACAGCAGCCATGAAATTAAAAGACGCCTGCTCCTTGGAAGGAAAGCGATGGCGAACCTAAACAGCATGATAAAAAGTAGAGACATCACCCTGCCAACAAAAGTCCGCATGGTCAAAGCAGTGGTATTCCCAGTAGTAATGTATGGCTGCGAGAGTTGGACTATAAGGAAGGCCGAGTGCCGAAGAATAGATTCTTTTGAACTATGGTCCCTTGGACTGCAAGAAGATCAAATCAGTCAATCCTAAAAGAAATCAACCCTGACTATTCCCTGGAAGGCTAGCTAATGAAGCTGAAGCTCAAATACTTTGGCCACTGTCACAAGAGCTCGAGGATGACTCCTCGCTGTCTTCCTCACTCGAGCTCCCAAATCTGCCCAAATCAGCCACGTTGACTCCCTTCCGTTATCTTTGCCCTGGGGGAGCGAGATGGCCTCAGACACCTGGAAGGGGTGGGAAGGTTAAGTCACCATTCACCTCCCCCTTCCCTGCTGGAGGTCGCCCTTCCTCTCTCTCTTGGCAGCTTCGCATCCAGGAGTCATCCCCGGCCTTGGCTTTCCCCCCCCTTAAATCTCCCCCACCCTCTTCCCATTGAGCCCTGCTCCTCCCGGCCCCCTCCTCAGGATCTCGCCCCGCCCCCGTACAAAGCCCCAGCGGCTCTTCACTGGGTGT
>NW_015177062.1:323883-328036 GCF_001447785.1 Gekko japonicus
CGCCTCCTCCTCCACACTGTCGGATCCTTCCGTGCCCTCACGCTCCTGGCGGCTGCCAGCATTGCCACCTCCGCTGCTGTCATCATTCGTCCGGGGATCCCTCGCTTCTGCGTTCCTCCGCTTCCCCGGCTCCGCCTCTCCGCTCTCCTTGTCCCACTGGCTGGGTAAGTGCCTAGGCTGCGACAGCACCCCGCCCCCCAGCTTCGGTACAGGGTTTGGTGTTTCCGACCCTGGGGGGGTGCGAGTCCCATCTTCGGGACAGCCACCAAATGAGAAGGGAGCACTCTCTGAAGAAGACCCTGATGCTGGGAAAGATTGAAGGTCAAAGAAGACGGGGACGGCAAAGGATGAGATGGTTAGACAGTGTCATAGATGCAACGAACATGAAGTTGAGCAAACTTCAGAGGACGGCGGAAGACCGGAAGGCCTGGCGTAATCTGGTCCATGGGGTCGTGAAGAGTCGGACTCGACTGTGCGACTGAACAACAACAAGAAGAAGAACCCTCAAGTCTATGCCATCTGGACCTGGAGACTTGTTAACCCTGGTTTGTTGGACACAGATCACTATTTACACATGGTTGTTCTAAATAGTTTAAAATGCAGAGACAGAAAAATTGACCATTTTTCAGTTTTTAAAAGCTGGTACACAGTCTTTTGGTCTTTTCATCAGATATAGAGTTTCTAGCAAAGGAAAAGGAGAAATTGCACTTTTGAGAAGAAACAAGAGATTTCCTTAAAAGCCAGAGGAATGACTTAAAGACTTTCACTTTACTTACTGCAAATAAGAAAACAGCCTATTCCTAGACCTCTGGTATGCTGTCTGGGTTTTTGGTCCACAGTGCAGAGTGATTTGGAAGTTAGAATGCCAAGTTCTTCCAGACATTGTTGGTTCAGAAATAGCCTCATATTTGCTTCTTGCAAGCTGACATTGGACTGAAGTTACACCTATTTTTACAACAGAAGGAGTAGATTCTTTTTCACATACTTTATCCATGCTGATCATGGGCTGAATTCTGGGATACAGCATTCTTTGGTTAGTCTTGCTTGCATTTTCCTGCACTCCAGGGTGATGAATTTGGATTACAGAAATGACAAATAGCAAATTGTATACCCTTTTACTCTACTAAATTAGGGTGAATGACAATGACTACAGCGCTTTACAAATCAGAAAGTGCCAAAAAATGTTTGACATTCAGTGAATTCTTAGAACTTGTCCCAAGAAAATTCCCCCCATTTGTATGAGCAAACACTTCATCTGTCGGAAATGTGCACTTGTATGAGCAATCATACTGTATGGGCAAGGAATAAATGAAATTGTGGCAACTTCTTATTATATTTTTGAGACTGCTGTGCAGCAAAGATTGGTGAGCACCCAGATCATCTGTCAAAGTTGGTCATGCCTTGATATATTTGAAAAGAGAAAGTGCAGGATATAATTATTTCAGATAATCAAGCAAGCAGGCGTACATTTGGGAATAACTGGGACTGATCATGTGAAAATTATTTTCCCTAACCCAATTCCATGCCGTCATATTCTCTGCTGTTGCTCCCCACATTTTTAACACTTTCTGCAAGGCCATTCCCTCTTACCTACAGTATTTCTTCCCAAGAATTTTACACCCTCTCCCTCTAAGAGGCAGAGTGCAGTTTGTTGTGCATATTTGATTTAAACTAGCCTTCTTGTGTTCAAATAAGTGCACTTAGGATTTCAACCTAAATAAATAGTGCTCATGATTTCAGTGTAATTTCTTGGGAGGCGGGAGGGAATTGCTTCTGAAAGCAACAGAAACGGATTTTTTTAAAAAAACAATTTGAAATGTAAGGAAATTTAGGGAGATAGTTACTGAAGCATCCAATTTTAAAAGGATGCTCCAGTGAATGCTTAAAAGTCATTCTTTTACTAGTTAGACTAGCATTGAGACAATCAGAAATTTTAATTTAATTTAAAAAGGGAAAGTCAGACACACAAAAGTGTGAAGACAAACAGGAGGAGGAGGAGAGGAGATTGGATTTATACCCCACCCTTCACTCGGAGTCTCAGAGTGGCTTACAAACTCCTTTCCCTTCCCCTCCCCACAACAGACACCCTGTGAGGTAGGTGGGGCTGAGAGAGCTCTTGACAGAAACTGCTCTTTTTCAAGAACAGCTCTGACAGGACTATGGCTTGCCCAAGGTCATCCAGCAGCTGCAAGTGGAGGAGTGGGGAATCAAACCCAGTTCTCCCAGATTAGAATCTGCGCTCCTAATCACTACACCAAAGAGTGTAGTGATTAGGAGCGGGAAAGAGCGGGTGATTTTTTTGTTTGTGTGCATTCTGGTTAGACTTCAGGTACTCTGTATCTTGCGTGTTGGGTTATAAGCATTTATCCTTTGTTTTTATTATTGTTCCAAAAACACATCACAGGGGTCCCCACCTTTTTGAGCCTGTGGGCACTTTTGAATTCTGACACAGGGTGGTAGGCACAATCACGGGCGTAGACTTTCCAGTTTCCCAGGAGGGGCGGGGACTGGGCCAGAGGCATTGCTGTGCTAGGTCCTTAAAAGAACCGAGGCCAGTGACATCATAAGGAGGAGCCAGTTATTGTCACTATTTATGGAGATGGTTATTGTCACTATTTATGGAGATGGAGCCATGTGGGATTTAGGAAGAGGCTCTCCAGGTCCCCTAGCCAGGTCCCAACGGCTCAGAAACAAAGCACGGCATGGGCAAAAATCTCTACATAAAACCCTGGAGAACCACTGCCAGTCTGAGTAGACAATGATGACACTGATGGACTGATGGTATAGAGACCATGCTTTGTGTGCCAAAGGATAAAGGTTTAAACCTAGGAGGTCTAAGAGAACAGATGTTGGAAAGAATTTTTCTCTGTCTGAGTCTCTAGAGCTCACCTGCATCAAAGCAGACCATGCTGAAGTAGATGGACCAATGGCATGAAGACCAGTGTGGATTGGGGACACCCATGTTCAGATTTACATTTTGCGTGGCACTTACTCGTTGATACTGGGACAGATTTGAGTCCAGTAGCAGATTAGAGACCAACAACAGTTTCAGTGAATAAGCTTCCAAGAATCAAAGCTCCCTTCATCAGGCTGGGTGATATTGCCGTTGTTGTGAAGTCAATATAAGGGAAGGGAGACTGGAGGAAGGGTGGGATAAAGAGGGGATTGACAGATAACATGTGAGCAGAGTCCATTGTGATGGAAGAGGAGTTTACAGGACAAAATAGCACCAACTGATGTGACCAAGAAAACAGATCTTCCCAAATGAAAACATCATAAATTATAGCCTGAACATGAACCTATATTGTAATGCATTAAGTGATGTAGCAGTGGTGACAAAACCTCAAGTGTTATTTAGTTGAACTTCCTGGACAGGCAGATGTATTTTGAGTTGCCCCTGGCCAAACTGGTCTGACTTTAGAAAGTTGGGACAAGGAGCAAGGCTTGAGGAAGGGAATGTAGATCCATGGTTATAGAAAAGGAGGAGGCTAGGACCTGAGAAAGCAAAGCGGTCCAAATGAAGCACAACAAAGAAAGCTGTACATAGCTGAGAGGAATTAGAAAGGAATGGAGATTCAGAGTTAGTGTGAAATACATTTAGAATTTATAGAAACAGCATAGAGGTTTCTTAGGCTGTGGTCAGACACACTAAATAATTCACTTCAATGCACTTTCCAATTGGATTTTGCCAGTTCACACAGTAAAAATCCAGTTGGAAAGTGTACTGAAAGTGGATTGAAAGTGGATTATTTCGTGTGTGTGACGTTTGGTGGGGTTAGCTACAATGCTATTGCAAGGTCTGTGTGATACCCAAATTGGGGGTTGCTGGAAGTTATTATTAAAACAACTAAGACCATCTTGTTAAATAGAAGCACTTTATTGTTTATTGTTTATTGTCAAGCTGTATTGTTGGATATAAATGTTATGGTTTTATTGGTTTTATGTATGGGCTCACGCCCCTTGTAAGCCGCCCTGAGCCCGCTTGCGGGGTAGGGCGGGGTAGAAGTACCCAAAAATAAATAAATAAATAAATAAATATAATATTGAGAGAGAGAGAGAGAGAATGTCTGAAAATGTAACCTGTAGTACATTTTCAGACATTCTCATTCTCTCTCTCTCTCTCTCTCTCTCTCTCTCTCTCTCTCTCTCTCTC
>NW_015177062.1:328336-339438 GCF_001447785.1 Gekko japonicus
GTAACTAGTGTCAGTAACATGAGATGGACCCACAGCTCAATTGGCTCTCATATCTCTGCCATAACATACAAAATAGTAAAAAGCTCAGTAGCACCTTTAAGTCTAACAAACTGTATTGTAGCATAATTATTACTGTAGCACAAGGGTTTTCAGAAAGCCACACACTCTTTTCCAATCTCACTTCAATGCCAGTTCCTGTCCTCAAATTCACAGAGAAACCCAAACACTCTCATTTTTGGTGGAATGACACCCCTCCCCACCTCCACCTGGCTGTTGTGCATCCTATACGAAGCAGGGTGATTTGGCAAATGCAAGCCAATGCCAGTGGTTTGCATGCACCAAATCACACAGCAGAACCAGAGCTTCTAATTTCAGCAGTGGAGCTAGGGATGCCAGCTATCAGGTGGGACCTGGGGATCCCCTGGAATTACAGCTCATTTCCAGTCTACAGAGATCAGTTTCCTTGGAAAAACTGTCCTCCCCAGACTCCATTCTCAAATCTCTAGACGTTTCCTAGCCTGGATTGGGCCACCCCTCCCCTCATCCCCTAGAGGTGGCCAGGGGGAACCTGGCAACCCTAACTATGGCTATTTTAGCTAGGGAGGGAGGGGAGAAGTGGAAAAAAAGCAAATAGATGAGGAGAGAAGGAAGGAAGTGAGGGAGGGAGAGGGGGAAAAACTGAAAAAAAGCAAATAGATGGGGAGAGAGAAGTGAAAGACAGAAAGAAGAGAAGGAAAGAAAGAAAGAAACGAAAGCCAGGCTGCAAGGGAAAGCAGCCTGGAGTGGGGTGGAGCAGCTCCCCAGCCTCTCCTTGTTTTCAGCACTCACACACCTCAACAGAAAGGGAGAGAGGGACAGAGAGCGCAGCCCCCCCCCCCCAACTAGAGGAGAAAGTCAGGCCAGGATTTTCTGTATCCTGGAGCAATGTGCTCCATGCAGCACAAGAGTTACTGGGGCTTGCTTTCTCCAGCAGCAAAGTTTAAACTGGACTGCAGGAGAAAGCCAGCCACTCGCTGACGGCACTGGCAACCGAAGGCCATAGAAGGCCCCCCCACCCTCCCCCTACCTCCATTCTTGCCCAGCCCAGCCCAGCTCCCCTCCCCAACCTCCATCCTCCTCACCAACTGGCAGCTAGGCACATTCTCATGCTGGCTTTCCTACCTCTCCCGCTTGGATTTACAGGATGGCTGGGTGGGTGCAGCTCTGGGCCCCACCCCCCCACCTGAAACAAGTCCCCACTCCTTACACCCTCACCTACTAATCCTTTTGGCTGGTGGCAGCAGCGGCGGCAAGCAGAGGCAGGACGTGCTGCCTCCAGCTCCTCCTGGCCCAACTGAGGGCTGCTGGGAGCTGGGGGCGGGGCTTAGGATAAAACCATTCCGCTTTCAAAGTGGGGAGGGGGACGCAGGGGGGTTGCAAGCATTGCAAGCCCTGGGAGGCTGAGTTTTCCCTTGAAAATTTTGGGAATGGCCCCAAGCCCCCGCCTAGTTGATGCCTATGGGCACAATCACAAAATGGCTTAGCCATGCCCATGCACATAAACATGTACACAGAGAAAGCCCAAGTGCAGGGGAGAAGATGGATAATTTTAAGAAGACACTGGGAAAGAGGAGTGAGAGAGAATAAAATTAACACTATGGTGGCAGCTGCTGCTGTTCTCTTAGCTTTGAACAAACTTGTAGAGACTTTGGAGTCCCAGATGAGGACAGAATGATTTATTTGTGCCCACAGATTTCTGGAAGACTAAATGTACTCAGATATGAGGGATGAGGAAACCTGAAGCTGCAAAATATATATGCCGCCCTTTCCATACGAAATAGGGAACATGTGTACTGAGATGATCACACACAGAGTGGAATGTGAGATAGGATTACCAAAAACATAACTCCAGAAAAACACTGGTTAGTTGGGGCTAAAGTATCTGTTAGAGCAGACAAAGAATGGCTACTGAAAACAATTTTCTTGTGTTCTATCCTCCCCACTCCTTGCAACCTGTAGTTTCAGTTACCTGTGAAATTTACATTATTATCATGTTGTAGGTAAGAGAAGCTACGTGTTACGAGCGAAAGTAGGGTTGCCAACCTCCAGGTGGCACACAGAGATCTCCCACTATTACAAGTGATCTCCAGCCAAAAAAGATCAGCTCCCCTGGAGAAAATGGCTGTTTTGGAGGGTGGCCTCTACAGCTTTATACCCTGCTGAAGTCCCTCCTCTCCCCAACTTTGCCCTCACCAGGTTCCACCCCCCAAATCTCCAGGTGTTTCTCAACCCAGAGCTGGCAAGCCTAAGCAAGAGGAAAACACAAGGCTTAAAAAGAGGAACCACTGTTAACAGTTTGGCCCTTTATAGCCAGTGAGCCACAGTCCCTCCGGGTACTGTTCTTTCTTTACAGACTTGGCTTCATAAAGAAAACCTCTGCCCCTGTATCTCTCCAGCCTAATACTTTGCAGTTAATGTCCAGTGACTCCATATATTCCCTGTTTAAATCTTCCTGTAGTTTCCATACTAGTAAAACTCTAGCTGGTCTTTCTGTTTGGGCTTCTTCAGGTATAGGACTTGGTTGGAGTTCTGTAACTGTTTCAGTCCTTTTAATTAAATTAACAGCCTTGGCTGAGGTTTGTTGTTTTCCTTTCTCTAATTTTGGACAATGGAATTTTATATGTCTCTCTTATTGACAGCTAAAACACACCATCCATCTCTTTCTATTTCGCTCAGGATTGTTCTGTCTCGCAGGGTTGGTTTTAGTCAGCTCAGTTTTCTCTGAAGTGCCCCAAACTTTATTTTTCTTTCTTTCTTTTTTAATTGAATTTATTTATAAACAAAAACAAAAATACAGTACATAACTATTTTTTTGGAGTTTACATTAAACATTCTTTCCAAACCATTTGTTAACTCTATACCATCTTTTTAAAAAAGCTTTCCCATCTTTTCCTGAAAGTATCATATTCAATTTGTCCATTTCTGCAAGTTTAGATATTTTAGTAACCACTCTTCTCTAGTGGGTAATTTCTCTGCCTTCCAACATTTAGCAACAAGGATTCTGGCTGCAGTAAGGATATACAACAAAAGACATGTATCATCACGCCCAAACCCTTCTGGTATTATATTTAGCATATAAATTTCTGGTAACAGATGTAGATCTATATCCATAATCTCTAATATTAACTGTTTAATATCTTTCCAAAATTTATAAATCTTCTCGCACCGCGAATCCTGGACTTCCTTTCGGTACGGTGCGACGACGGGCGGGCGTTCGGTTAACTCCGAACCGCCCGATTCTTTTCGAGCCTCCCAGTCTTGGGAGAGCTCGACCTGCACTCCAGCAGAGAGAGCAGGAGCAAGGGGCTTCTTGCTGGCCCCTTCCGTAACTTGGCAAAGTGGGGGTGTGTGACCAGAATTGCCCCGATGCGGGAGAGAAAAATCGGAAGAACATGGCCGCCATGTTCGGTAGACGCTGCCACCCAGCCCTTTTAAACTTTTTTTTCCTGTCGGAGTGATACATCACATTGAAGAGTTTATTTTCTGCATTTGTTGGATGAGAGGACTACCCCTTATGGATACTTCCCTGTTGGATGGAAAAATCGGCCATGGAAAGGTGTTTGGGATTTAAAAATGACGTGACAAACTAGAAGGGGGTAAGAAATAATTCTCTGCGAAAAGTACCATTACCCTTTAAGAATTATAATTTTTTGAAACTTATTTGAACCTGACAGATTGAAGTGTGAGGAGATGGATGGAGATAATAAAGCTGGGGTGCTCACATGGGAACAATTTCAGGAAGTCTTGGCAGAAGAAGTAAAGCAAGCTTTCAAACTAGCCTGTGAGAATGTTTTGAGAAAACCCCAGAAGGAAGTGTTGGAGGTGAAGGATGATAAAGAATTAACAAAAGAAACGCAAAAGCGGGGTGAGGCACAAGAACTAGAGCAGGAGAAAGAACTGCAGGTTATTCATCCTTCACCTATAAAAGAAGAGACTCAGGAGGCAGATACCTCTAAAAATGTATAGGAAGGCTTTAGGAAAATAAAACCAGGAGCAACAAAACAATGTTTGCCAAATTTACCTTGGAGAAAAAGGAAGAAGTCAACCAGAGGAAAGAAATCAAAGAAAGGAGTAAAGAAGCTCAATGGTGTTAAGCATTATAGTAGGAATTATGGAGGAGACAAAATGGAAATGAAAATGCAAGAATATAAGGACCGATGACACATGGAAGAGAATGGGGGAAATCAAGAAAGAAAGGAACTGGACGATCATTGCAAGGAGTGTCTTTGTAAATTAATAAGATGTTCATGTTTGCTTTTATTTCTCTTACACTATTGGGAAAAAGTTGGCTGCATTGAAGTAATTAGTGGTGGTGTGATAGCTGTTAAAAAGTATTTCTAATTTTGTTTGTTTGGATAATTTCACTTTGAATGAATTGGAAATGAAATTGATTGTAGAGGGCCTTGTTTTGTAGTGTTGCTACGAAGTTTGTAGTTTGTAGTTGTAATGAATTAATTAGTGTTGGTGTGACAGGAGAGTTGTTTGGATTTGAAATTTTGTGTTGATAATGTAACCATAAATTAAATGGAGATGAAAACTATTGCTGCAATGGTATTAATAATTGTAGTAACATGAGTAAAGAGATTGTTATGTGTGTTATATTGCTATAATTTTTTTGTGAGGGTATTTAAGGTAGGGATGAGAGGCAGTAATTGTTATGTATAACTTGAAGCAGTATCTTTTTGAAACGAGTGGCAATAATGGTTGCAAAGATCTTGTAGTCAACATTTAAAAGCGAGATGGGTCTATAATTTTTTATTTCTTTTCCCTCAGTATTGGGTTTATGTATTAATGTAATCAAGGCATCATTCCATGAGTTTGGTAAATTTCCTGTTTCTGTAATCTTGTGGAGTAATTCTTTAAATGGGAGAAGAATTTCGTCACCAAATTTTTGATATACTTCGGCCGGAATGCCATCAGGACCTGGTGATTTTTTTCTTTTGTTTTTTAAGTGCTTCTACAATTTTGCAGGGGGTGATTGGGTCATTTAATATTTTTTTCTGATCAGTAGTAAAAATTTTTTTATTACGTTTCAATAGAAAATCTTGAATTTTTTTGTAATTTGGTGGAGTTTGTTCATATAGATTTTTATAGACGTTTTCTACAATGATTTTCTAATCCTGAGTTCTATACTTTGTTTCTTGATTTTCATTTTTTAGACCCCGAATTGTCCTTTTCTCTTTTTCCTTTCTAAGTTTATACACCAGCCAGCGTGTAGGTTTATTCGCATTTTCAAAATAATACAGTTTAGTGTACTCTATCTTGTTGGCTATTTCTTGCATTATCAATATATTTATTTGGTGTTGAATCATTTTTATCCTAAATTTAATCCCATCCACCTCCACCTTCTCTTTCATTTTGTCTTCTTCTATTTTTAATTCTCCTACCAGTTTTTTTAATTTCTCTCTCTTCTGTTTCTTTTTCCAGGCCTCTTGATTAAGAAATAGTCCTCTCAAAAAAGCCTTAAACGCATCCCATATGATATTTATTGGTGTATCTACTGTCTTATTCCTCTTGAAAAATTCTTGAATTTCCAGGATAGTATTTTCCACAAACTTTTTGTCTCTTAGTAAACCAGTATTCAGTGTCCATCTTGTTGCTTTATGTGGTTCTTGGAAGGATAATAATATAGGGTTGTGGTCGGCATAGGTGTTGGGAAGTATTTCCACCTCTAGTAGATCTTTCGCCAAACTAGTATTTGTTCAGGCTGTATCGATTCTCGACCATGATTGATGTCTGAAGGAATAATAAGTACAATCTTTTTTAGTTGGATTTCATGTTCTCCATATTCCTATCATATTAAATTCCTCTGGTAATAATAGAAAATCAGCCAGCAGTAAGTTGGTTGCATTGAGCATTCAAGCACATTTAAGACCCTCCGACCTCATCTGCATCATCTGCGCCATCTGCATCATCCACATCCTCACGCTGTGAGCATGCTTCTCCCAACAAGAAACGCCCCGTCAGATCACATCAGTTTCTACAGCTGAGATAGATTAATTTAGCTTCGTATAATCTTCTTTGCTTCTTTGTTTGAGTTTAGATGTTAGACTCCTTTAGGTTCTTGTGAGCTCGTCTGGTGCTATGGCGAAGGCAAAAGTCTCGCCTGGCTTCCCCTCATTTTCTGCTTGAGACAAACCAAAAACTTCACAAGAGAGGGTCGCCACCCTCGCCTGCCAGGTTAAAGTCTCTCGCTAGTACTCTCACTGCTGGAAGGTACTTTGACTGGAAAAAATAGTCAAGAAAAGTGAGAGGTAAAGGTAGGAATGTGCGGAGAGCCTCAACACACGTCCTCCCTCAATGAGCCCAGAACCTGTTCTTTCCAAACTTTATTTTTCTTGATGGGGGTTGGAAAAGAGATCCTCCCAAGTCCCCTTCTATTTCATCTAATAAAGTGGCAGCTTCCTCTATAGTTTTTAATTTTTTATATTTCAGGTACCATTTTACCTGTGTGGGAACTTGTCTATAAAAAAGTTCCAAACCAATTAATTGCTTCAGTTCCTTACATGTGTTTCCTTTGCTTCCCTCAACCCATCTGGTTAAGGCTCTGTCTAAATGACAACCTAGCTGTGCATACGTTTCACCATGTTTTCTTCTAATTTCTCTAAAAGCTTTCCTGTTTTGTTCCGCTGTGAGTCCATACAGAAAATCAAAAGTGTTTTTTAAATATGCAAATTTAACTGGATAAAAAGAAAAAAGGTCAGGGACGACACCCCTCTTGACTTTGCTTGTTGCAAAGTTTCCAGTTTGGAGAAACATTTTCCAGTGAACTGAATGGTGTGACTACATGGTGTGCATCACAAGTTCTGCATCTATGGGAAGTTGCTTGATGAGCAAAAGTGTGTAATGTCTACACAGTAAGCTAACAACATATGGGAATCAGTACTGTTTGTGGTTTAAACTTCCATGGAAAGGAAAAGTCATAACCAGTCTACTCTGTTATGGTAATTGGGTGCAGAAGTAGCTCCCTGATTCATGGCAGGTTTCCACTGCAACTTGGAGGTGGGTAAAAATGGCTTTTCGTGCTGTAGAGCAACCACGAATAGTAAGAGGGCACTGTGATTCAGTTGTATTTGTACACATGGCATATGCACACTCTAAGAGAAAGCCACACTCCACTTACAGCAAGTAGTTATTCCCTGCTTATCATTATCAGATCCTCTGACAAAGCAGTGTTTCTTAATTCCAGACTGAATTCATTATGTTTGTAGCTTATTTAAGGTATCCTTTATCCACATAAATACACCTGCACTTAGGGGGAAAAGTAAGCAGTTTATTTTAAGAAAGGAATATTTGTTAGTTTAAATTGTGTAAAAATGCATGTCTATAATTTTTACATTGTATACCTGTGCCTGTTTACTTGGAAGTAAGTCCCGCTGCATTCATTGAGACTTACTCTCATGTAAGTGCATAAGACTACAGCCTTGGATTATTAAATCACTCCTGATTACTTTTGGCAAATATAGTTTGTTTGTCTGATTCGTTACTTAATTAGTATGTTGCTTTACTTTGGAGAAGGGGGTAGAAAAAAGGGCTACGGCGCTAGAAAGAACTGGTCTTGCAAACAATTAAAAAGATTGTTACGAAAAAAATCAGTTTCTTTTAGCAGTTGCTGGCTTGTGCAGCCAAGTATCAGACATACAGTAAATAACTTGCATTTATAAAAGATGGTTGGAGTTAGGGTTGGCTTACTTAGTCTAGACAGTATTTTTCTTGCCAAATATTACTTCTCTCAATTTGGCCTGTCGCAGTTGTTTGATAAAGGCGGCCCAAGGATACTACATATCAAGAGAGTTTACTTGAACTCCAGAATGAGTAATATTTGGGCTTTATACTCTGACTACAATACTGTAATGATTTTGAATGAGTGACCACGGGCATTGTTCCAAGTCCACACCAGATTCCAGCTTGTAGAGAAGCTATGTCTTTGTGAAGAAGTAAGATAGTACCATCCCTCCCCACCTACTGAGTATGCTTGTTCTGCTGGATACACTGGCCCCTTGTATGGTCTTGAAGGCAAATGATGTAAAGCTCAGCACTATGTACATTGCTTTGTGTCTGAAATGCAGGCTATAGGTATGCTAAATAAAGGTCTATGCACTGAAGCACAATTTTTAGTCCCTTTCCATTTTCATCATGTATAGACTCTGCGCAGCTCAGCCTTGTGAACACCATAACAGCCACTGTAGTGCAGTGGCTAAGAGCAGCAGACTTTAATCTGGAGAGCCAGGTTTGATTCCCCACTCCTCCTCATACTGTGTGACCTTGGGCTAGTCACAGTTCTTTCAGAACTCTCTCAGCCTTACTTATCTCACGAGGTGCCTGTTGTGGGACGAGGAAGGGAAGGTGATTGTAAGACACTTTGAGGCTTCTTAAGGTAGAGAAAAACAGGGTATTAAAACCTACTCCATATGGCGCACACACACACATACGTGTGTGTGTGTGCGCAATTTTTACAAAATTGTGTGGGTTACTGGTTGATAAACCTAAAATGTTATTGTCAGTTCCTTTTAAGTGTCCATTCTTCTTCCTTGAATATAAATTTAGCCCTGCCAAAGTAAAGTACTTTTAAGCAGCACTGGTTTCTAAAAGAAAGATCTGTTCCTGAATCTTTAGTTGCTGTTTGTGGCTGGATAGGCAGCCTGCAAGGCCCAGATAGCAGCAGAGTGCTCCTGATGGACCAGCCAGAAGAAGACACAGCTGGGTCAGAAGTGGCGTGCTCCCACTGATTTGGGGTGTGTGTGTCCTGGCTGCCTGGGCCTTCAAAGACTGGTGATTAGCTGGCAGAAGGGTAGTGGGACATGCAGCTGCAGTGGGTGGGAAAGGCCCAGAGTCGAGGAGGGATGGGGGAGAGCAGGTGCAGCCAGTACCTGGTGTGCCCAGGAAATGCCTTGGATGGAGGCAGTGTGGTAGGAGCCTTTAGAGGCCTTGGCAGTGGGAGGGCCTGCAGGCAGCAGAGCAGTAGAGCCCAGCATGGCCTGAGAAAGGCCCAGGGATGTGTCAGAGCCAGAAGAACCTCCAAAGGCCTGGAGAACCCAGGTAAAGGCCTGAGGAACCCCAGGAGCAAGTTTGGAATGAGGGGTTAGTCCCAGAAGGAGACCACTACATGGATGTGGTATTTACCTGGGATGTGGGCTGCACCAAGGCAGTGAAAGGTACAGTAATGTGAGGGATCTACAAGATGCCATAATCTGGAAAATAAAATGGACCCAGGGGAAAAGAACCCCTTCCAGGAGGAACCAGTGGAAACCTGCCTCAAGAAAGGATCAGGGGACCTGGTCTGAGGCCATGGTAATGTGTGACAGTGCTTAATATACATATATCAGAATTTTGTAGAGCAGCCACCTTCACTGGTGACTTCTTCCATATAATGAGTAGTGTGCTGCTGATGCCACATGATGTGTGATGAAACTTTGGTGGTTTGTCAAAACCCAAGGTCTCATTTCACGGTGAAAGTGAAAGAACCTATTCTCTTTGGTGAGAACAGAAACTTCAGTATGTCAACTTCAGAAATACCTCTTGTTGAAGAAAACTTTGTGGCATAGCTGCACAAGGCTCTGCAGGTGTTTTGGGTTATAGCTGATAATTATAAGAGCATTATTGTTTGTTTTGGCATGATTGTGATTTCTGATTTCATGAAGAATTTTAAATCATTTTCTCTTTTTGCTCTTCAAACAGAATGATACCCCTTTCATCTCAGACTTTGATGATGAATGTCCACCATGGACAAACACAGGAATATGTTATCAAACCCAAATACTATCCAGCAAAGAAGGTGATTTCAGGAGAACAATCTACAGAGAGTTCGTTGCCTCTAAGAGTGAGCCATGATCAACTTGTTTCATCTTACCAGTGTGAGTATGACTGGAACATACTGGATTCTGATGGTGGTCTTCAAACAGAGAAAATACTGGGTGATCTCAACTACCCATACATTAACTTATGTTCAAATTATGATAAAGAAACATATCTATATCTGGTAAATGATTATGCCTTAAAGCGGTTAGGTAGCCAAGTCTGCAAGATGGGGAAGTCCAAAGCAAACAGAAAAGAACCTCAGAGGACTTCCCCATCTTGACTAAATAGGTGTTACATTGGTGAACAGTGAACTAAATTTCAAGTTGGTCTCAATATAAGTAAGTGTAAGGGACAGAGAATGCTAAACCCAATTATGCTGATGGGGTGGGTGATAACTGTCAGTGAAAGAGCTCAAGGAAAACTTGAATTCAGTGTACAGCAGCAGTGAAAAAGCCAAATTCAACATTGGGAATGATTAGGAAAGAGATTCAAGATAAAACTGCTGTCTTCATCCATGGTGCAGCTGCATTTGGAATATTGCAAGTAGTTTTATTTATCAGTGAACAAAATAGTTAAGACTTGGAACACTTTCCCTGAGGAAAGGCAAAAGCACAAGGCTTTTAAAATAGATTAATAAGGGAGATTACTAGATTGAAATTTATAAAAATAGGAATGATAAGAGAGAGTGCCTGGAGATATGTTTTTTTCTCACTCTCATAATACTAGAACTTGGGCTGACACAATGCAATTGATTGGCAGTAAGTTAAAAAGGGACTGTAAATTATCATAGCCATAGACTTAGGTTCAGGCTAGGTGTAGGGGAATGGCTCTCCCTTTGTCTTCTAAGGTAATTTACAGCTGTGTGTATTTTCAGTTTGGGTTGTGGTTGCATCGGGAGGGGGAGAGGGATTAAACTTTCTACCCCCTGTGTAGAAAGTGTAGCAAAGTTGATTTTTGTCAGTGTGTGTGTGGAAGGGTAGAAGATTTAAACTTCGTCTTCCCCTCTCTTCGTGCTTTTGATCTGAGCTGGGGGGGGGTCACATGTAGCTGTAGTTTACCACTAAAAGCCAAACCTATGATCTCTGTCAAGTCTAGTATGACCCTTAAATTGCTTAGAAAGCTCAAGTGTAGGATTCTCTGTATATAAAGCTATATAAAGTAGATTCATTATATCCAGAATTTCTAAATATTCAGACACATCTATATACTAATAGCGAAGTGCCCCCGTGAGTGCGGATCGCTAAATCCGCGCTCCGGGGGCACTT
>NW_015177062.1:339592-341999 GCF_001447785.1 Gekko japonicus
TGGGGGAGCTCGAGGGGGGGGGATGGGGGAGACGGAGCTCTTCTCCCCCCCCGCGAGTATCGCGGGTCCCCTTATGGGGGGGGAGACCGGCCTCGCCGCCGCCGACTCGGGGAGATCGAGCGGGGGGGGGGAATGGAGGAGATGGAGCTCTTCTCTCCCCCCCACGAGTATCGTGGGTCCCCCTCTTGTCTAATCTAAACCTGTTGATAATTAACTGCGCTTTAGAATTCATTGCCAGTGATCAATGGAAAAATAAAATGCATATAAGCCATAATATTTCCTTGGAAGCTGCAGTTGAATTTGAGACCAGAATCTATCCAGGATAGACAAAATGAAATACTTCTTTACACAGTGAGTGATTAAAATGTGAAATTTGCTGCCGGAGGATGTAGTGATGGTCACAGGCATAGACGACTTTAAAGGGGGTTAGACAGATTCATGGAGGGTAGGTTTATCAGTGGCAACTAGCCATGGTGACTAAAGGGAGCCTCCACATTTGGAGAGAGTCAGCCTCTGAATCCCAGTGCCAGGAGGCAACATCAGGGCCTCGGCCTCTATGCCCTGTTGTTGGCCCTCCAGAGAAACTGGTTGGCCACTGTGTGAGACAGGATGCTGGAGTAGATGAATCATTGGTCTGATCCAGCAGGGCTCTTCTTCTATTCTTAACCTGGATTTGTTTAAAATGGAAATTACTGGCAATTTAGTTGAATATCAATTATATATTGTAGGATTTGGACTCTGAACATAAACATTAAGGACAGCAGATGATAGACTTGTCATTCCTACTCTGTATTACTAAACCATTTACTATTAAAATGATGCCTTTTGTACTAAAACTCGTACATTGCTAACTGCATAATTATATAGAATGGATGGCTTAACAGGACATTGTGTGGTAAATAAGCTTGTTTTTACCCCAAAACAAAACAAAAAACTACACACCCTTTTTTTGGTAGATAGGGAAGGAGGAAATAGAAGTCTTCTTTCGTGTCATTTGTGAAGAGGAAACAGGTAGCAGAGCTCAATCGAAGGTGGGGTCTCTTTATTCCCTAGAACTCTGTTGCCCGAAGAATGAGATTTCTCTTGTATGCAAAAATTGAAGGTTTCCTGACAACATATCCCTTCCTGCAGGCTTTGTACATTGAGCTGACCTGCCTCATCCTCTGCACACTCACATCTGACTGACTAATTTACTGTTTTCTTTTCCTTGAATGCACCATTCACATTTGTACACGGTTGTGAGGGATAGTTCATGTTTTATCACCTAAAGTGGTTGACAATAGCAGGGAACTGAGAATAATACAATGGGGAAAGATTTCTCTCCTTTCTTTTTTTAATATATATTTTAAATATTGCATTTTCTAAACTAAACCTCTATGGGGTTGGGGGAAGGGAACAACCTAAAACTACGAGTAACAAGAGATCATTAATACATATTTTGAATTAATCGATTTTTCCTAATATCAAAATGGTAATACATGAGAGTTATTGCAATAAAATTGTAGAGAATAAAGCGAGCATTCAAAAACAGATTTGACTAAAGTGTATGCTTCTTAGCTTAAAGTTATTAATAATTGGTATCAGACAGTGAGAGTTACATTATTATACTTATTTTCTTCCTTTACGTTTCTTTTCAAACTCCCTTTTCTTTTTAGGAGGCTTAGGAGCCATAGC
Organism: Gekko japonicus; assembly: GCF_001447785.1. Lineage (NCBI taxonomy): Eukaryota > Metazoa > Chordata > Lepidosauria > Squamata > Gekkonidae > Gekko > Gekko japonicus. Next base: position 341,267 of record NW_015177062.1, read on the forward strand.
CCCTAATTCTGCTTCAGAATCTAAGGATTCAGCCGACGAGGAGTTCTTAGAACTTCCTTCATTTTCGTTGTCTTCTTTTTTTGCATCTTTATCATCCTCCAATTTCTCAGGTCCATCTTTAACTTGTTGTTGTTGCTCAAGACATTTTTTTGCTTTAAGAACAGAGTCAATCTTTTCTTTCTTCCTGTTGAAGTTGAAAATTATGCCTTCCGGTGTAATCTTTCTGTAAGGGGTGTTATGCTTTTGCAGAAACAATGCCAAGTGTCTGTATTGTCTTCTTCTTTTTCTGATCTCAAATGGAATGTCTTTTAAGGTTTTGACTTGTTCTCCTTGGATTTTCAAAACATTTCCGCTTGTTGCTTTCAGAATCAAGTCTCTTGTTGACCTTTTTGAGAATTTGACAAATATTTCCCCGGGAAGCTTATTTTTCTTTATATATTCTATATATATTTATATATCCATGTCGCTTTGTAACACTTCCGCTGTTAAGCCTACCACAGGGGCCAGTTCCTTACTTAAAATCTCCTTTGGGTCCTCTCCTTTCTGCTCCGGAATGTTCTGAAATCTCAGGACATATGCTGATTTTTTTTCCATTTGGAGAAGTAACAGTTGATGATTCTCAGAGATTTTATTCTTTTCCACCACCTCCAATCTTTGTCCAAACTCCTTGGACTTAAGATCAACTTTCTTCAGCTTCTTGGTTATCTTCTCTGTTTTTGCTGAAGTTTCTTGA
>NW_015177062.1:342347-351956 GCF_001447785.1 Gekko japonicus
CGGCATTCCACCTTGGGAGAGACACCTCTTGCACCCCAGGCTGCAACCCTCCTACAAAGGGTTGCGGGGGTCCAAGATCAACTCAGACCCCTCCCCATCGGCACGTTTGTGGGCCGCTCACATCAGAACGACGATGGAGCACATCCACTTGCGAGTTGCCAAAAACCGTAACTGCCTAAAGTTTTCTCTCCTGAGAATGACCAGTAACAGCTGTATTCTTGACAAAGCCTGGGAGTGTTCATAGAGCCGTTTCTTGTTATGTCAAAGAGAGAGAGAAACCTCTGAATGGGAAAGTACAAAACAAAATTAATGGCCAGTTTGATTCATTGATCAAGGTGTTTATAAAAATTTCTCAATCAGCCCCAAGAAGGTATGGCATGTAGAACAATTTTGAGCAAAGACAGAGCAATAAGAGGCTCAGATACAAGGGATCTACACTGTCCAGAGTGGCCCTGCCAAGGACAAAGCAAAATTGTGGATAAAGTCATAAACTTAAGCCTGATAAAACCAAATATTGCTGCCTCCTTTTTCATTTTCTCAGTTCTTAGTTATTTTTATAGGATCTCACGGTTGAGCAGAACAGTTCAACTGCTAAATCCACATCTTTCCATAGGCTAAGAGAAGGTGGATGCTTCCTTCCCTAGGAAGTACCACCAGGGTGTAGCTCTAACCTCTTGCCCTAGAGAGTGGGTGTTGAAGGCACACTAGTAATTATTAGAGGAAACAACAGGTGAAACAAAAAGTGCAGAGTTTGCACAGATATTATATGCATGGTAAATATAGACTGAGTACACAGTGAAAGTTATGCTTAAAAATAAATATGGAGCAGCTGTCCAAATTATTGGGCATTGTTGATGTTATGCACTGAAAATAAGCCATGGGCTCCATGGAGGAAAAATAAAATATGTGATCATCTAATTCAGGATGTAAGGTAGTTGACAACTTTTAGCCCAAAATTCTTATGAGCTAATCTTTCCATCTTTGAAAACATTCTTAATATGTGAAGTTATTTTTTCCAGATCCCAAAGGACAGGAAAATGTTTTAAGTCACATTATGTATTCAGGGATGAATTTTCTGTTCTTTGGGGTGGTTTAAATAATTTGGTAATGTTTCTATGCACAACAAAAGATCGTGAAATACATATATGGATTTATTTAGATCTTAGTTTAATCCAATATATGTTGTATATTGACTTTGGCCTCAAAAACATATCTTATAATTTTTGGCTTGAACTCCTTGTGAATTTGAAGCTACAAGTATATATTGCAGTGAAAATCACACTTGTGTTCTTGCCATCAATTAATTGTGTATTTCTTTGCGGATGTTTTAAATTATCCCATGGTTTATAGCAACCTTTTCTATTAAACTTTTAAAGATTACTATGCACATTGATTTACAGGGTCTCCAAACATACAGCAAGGTTTGAAATTCCGAATATGGAATCTTTTGAGTAAGCTTTGGCCTTAACCATAGAATTTGTGCCCAAGGAAAAGTAGCACATTCTTAAATTGGGACAGATTGTGTTTTATGATGTCCTCTGTTCCTAGAGACTGAAATTTTACAATTTTTGGCCAACTTATAACAAAAACACCAAGTGTGTGAATCAGTGTTTTCCAGTATTTATTTCATGGGTTAATTTTAGCATGCAAAAATGGTAGTTTAATATTATATTTTATACTACTTTTATGAGAACTGCATGTCTCTAGTATAGGATTATACTATCATGGGTTTATAGGATTATATCATGGGTTAATTTTAGCATGCAAAAATGGTAGTTTAATATTATATTTTATACTACTTTTATGAGAACTACATGTCTCTAGTATAGGATTATATGTCTCAGCAATGCAGTTTCTCTTTAATGAATGGGATGACTAGATACTGTTCTAAAAATATGCATTCACGCATGTGATATATACACATCGCATGTGATGGAAAAATATGTAGACCTTCCCTGGGCTGCTACTCCTGTTCCAAGTGAGTTCCAGTAGGCAGGAAGAGCTGGAGAGGATGGAAGTTGTGCAGGAAAACCCAGGGATAGTAAAGGTTGATGCATGCATGATAGACATTGTGGAATGTCACTGGCAACACTGGCTTACAAGTGATTTCTAGGCCCAATTTTGCTGGTTTTGACCTTTAAAATCCTAATTGTTCTGAGTCTAGGGGGTATGTCAAAGAAAGTGAATTTACCTGATTTTAAAGATCTTCCTCAGAATATTTATTGCATGTTTAGCATCTGAAAAGCATGACAAAACATGACTTCTCAGCAGTTACTGAAATGATAAAACTCTCCTTCCTAAGCCAAGTTGCCCTCTCCTTTGTATTGGCTTCAAATGACAGACACAGTTTTACTTGGGAGAGCATTCATGATGTTACCTGTTTGCTTCGAGTACACACACAAAAAAAGATTGGGGTCATTTGCTGTTTTTTTAACAACTTTAGTCAGTTTCTTCAATAGCAGAACTGAAGAGAATCTTACTGTAGGAGATCAATACAGCAGTAGTTTACATTGTTTTCAAAGAGAGACACATTTCCTGGCTATAATTTATCCCTTCCGCACTTCCTAATTTGGATCCATTCTCAGGTATTGGGCCCCACCTCCTCTGAGAGATCTTTCAGGCTAATTATTTTGATACTTCCTCATCACTCATCTCTTGCATCTTGTCTTTGTGAGGTTTAGTGTGTGTTTCTCTATTAGGTAGCACTGCCTGCATATCATGGGCAGAGTACTGTGATCCTCCCTGCTTATTTTATGGAAGAAGGAGTGGAAATGATTGGTGGAAAGTGGAAACAGTGCTGATGAGGGTGATTCTGTTTGGCAGGAACTCTTCTGGTTGGATGACCTCCCTGCAAACACACATTTCAGCTGACTGAGTCACTCTTTCCCAGCTCCTATCCTTCCCACAGTCTAGGAAAACGAAACCAGAGAATGAAGCCACCAAAATAACTGTCAGATAGTTGAGCTTCTGCCAGCTTCCGAATGTCAGAAATAATTTTGTTCAGATTAGGAACATTTACTATATTTCCAAATGGGGCATGGCTCGGTTTGGATTTTGAATTGTAAAGTTGTGACGGTACATCATTACTATTTGCATATTGTGGACCTGGTTTTTGTTGTTATGCCTTGCGTTTACATTTTCATTTGCTTGACTGTGTTTTTTATAATTTTTGTTGTGGATTTGTATGCCTGTACGCTTCCCATCATTTTACCGATGTAGCAGCGAAAATATGAATGCAAAACAATATTCTCCAAAAATTGTGTGGTACAACTTGGGGGTATGTCTGCTACAGCTACAGCACTTAGATGCTCAGCTTTGGGGTTAGTGTATAGTACTGCAGAATATGGTGCTTCAGTGTGGCTCAACAGCCCCCATGTCTACAACAGACTTGAAGTCCAACTTAACACAACAATGAGAAACATCAGTGGATGTATTAAACCCATCCCAACCTATTGGCTACTTACGTTGTGCCACATCGCTCCCCCACATCTCCAAAGACAAGATGCTCTTCTTCATGAATATAGAAAGATAATTGAAAACAGAGAGTTGCCATCCACAAAGACATGGCTGATGCAGGCCTATCCAGACTAAAGTCCTGACACCCAGCAATAAGATCTCACAAATCCTGCAATCGCAAAATTTCGATGTAGGGAATGAATGATTGCGAACATGGATTCAATAAGCTCCATAACCTGATAAACATCAACAAGAGGACCGCAGGATTTGACTTGCCACATAAAGAATGGAAGATGGCTAATAGAATATGAACAGGCTTTGGCAGTTGTGCAGACCTCTTGTTTAAATGGGACAAAATACCAGACCCAAATCCGATTGTGGTGCAGCCTGCCAAACTGTTTTCCATCTGTCACAGCAATGTGAGTGTCATGCTTTCCAGGGTGATGTGATGGAGCTCTTTGAACTCTCCCCAGCTGTGACTGAGTAGATTGAAAATTTAGATGTTAGTATTTAGGGGGATTGCTCAATCGGTGCATAGCCATTGTACCAACTTGGTTATATATTTTTTTGTTATTATATGCTTCCTGTGTGTAACTCTGACATACGATAAATAAATAAATAGTTTAGTGCATATCATATAGCATGTATATATAATATATTGTGTAGTAGTATGTGTTATAGAGTTTATGATTTCTTAAACCCATGTGGTATTTCATCAGCTTGTGCTGACTTACAGCTGTGCTACCGCAACCTAATTTTTTGATTGTCAGTGTCATGTATTAAAGTCAGTTCAAATTAGGTTTTGGCAGTTGATTACAACTGCAGCTTTTTGAGCAATTACAACAGTGTCAAAATCAAAACTTGAATAACATATGGTACCCTCTTAAATGAAAAAACGGAACTTAAAAAAGAGGAATTATTAAAGGAACAAAATATCAATCTAACTTGGTGGGATCGAAATATAATCAACACGAGATATATGATAGATTAAAAAAAATAGGTTTCTACAACAATCAAAACGAAATAGATAAAATTTGGCTTACCTCTAACGATAAACTAATCCAGAAACTATACACGAAATTATTGGAGGAAGAATTAGAAAAATATGATATCAAAAAATCAATGTTAACTTGGAATAAAGAGATAGGGATTACCCTAAAAGCAGATCAATTGAAGAAAACGTGGAGATCAATAAAATACATGAAGGCAATCCCTTATAAAGAAAATATTTATAAAATGTTTTACAGGTGGCATTGGACCCCTGAAAAAATTGCTAAAAGCTTCCCCCAAGCCTCAAATCTCTGTTGGAGATGTGGTAAAAATGTAGGTACTTATCTACATATTTGGTGGAGATGTGATAAAATTCAAACTTATTGGAAAAAAATCCACCAAATTCTAAGAGAAGTGTTTAAAATTAATATTCCTTTAAAACCCGAAATATATCTACTAAACATGATCCCAGATAGTATTAAAAACCACAAGCCAATAATAATATATATTCTGACTGCAGCAAGGATACTGATAGCAAGGCGGTGGAAATCTAAAGATATACCATCTATAAAAGAACTTAAAAACAAAATTTTAGACATTGCGGAAATGGACAAATTGAGTCTGGAACTGAATAATAAACCAGAGAACACATTCTGGAAAAGATGGAAAGTTATATATGACTGGCTAAAACATAAAAGGAAAGTTGCTGGGTGTCAGGAAAGTTTAATAAATTGAAAGACTTTTTGGAGGATGTATAAATGGTCTTTTTTATTATATCCTATGTATATAATGTAAAGGTGAAACTGGAAAATAAATTTATAACAAAAAAAAAATCAAAACTTGAATTAAGTTCAACATCTGGCATCAACAGTCACCTGACCACCTCATCCCATGGCAAGTGCAGCTTAGGTGTTAGCTCAGGATGCTGGACAAAGCACAGTTACCATAAAGTTAAAGGGCTATTCAAACAGGCTGTAAATTTGACTATCTTCCCTGATTCTGCATGCACTCTGAATACCAATGTCCTAGATTGCATGAAAAGGAGAACTGAGACCTACAGCCAATCCAAAAAAGCATAATTACAAAAAAGGTGGAGGAGAAATCTTTCAGATGTCAGTACACAACATAAAAAAGCAAGAAAAGCCAACTGATCTGAACCTGATACACCATTAACAGTCTGCACAAACTAATACATGTAAACAATCTATAAATATATATAAAACATACACACACACACATATACACACACACGTGTGTGTATATATATGTGTGTGTATGTCAAAAACTAGCATCTGTTAATCTCCCTTATATATAAAAGCCGAACGGTGGTGACACTTCTCTAGAACATTCCACGTGCTCCAGAATTGGTTGGCGCCCTGGTGTGTCACTCAGAATCTGTCCCTATCCACTGGCTGCACTGCTTGTGTCTCGCCTCCAACATTCTAAACAGTTTGCTGTTCCTCCCCCCCCCATAGCCAGTCAGAACACAGAGATTATTTGCATATGCAGCCTCATTGGCCTTTACCTCGGAACACAGAGGTCATTTGCATATGCGACTTGATTGGCTTTTGCCTCTAACATTCTAAACAGTTTGCTGTTCCAGGTGAGGGCTGGAGATCACTCAGAATTACAACTGCTTTCCAGATGGCAGAGATCAGTTCCCCTGGAGAAAATGGTGGGCTCTGTATCCTTATATGCTGCTGAGGTGGCCCCCGTATGACAGCCAATGTGACGGGAGAGGCTGCAGGTGTGGGGGGAGTGGAAAGCTGAAGAGTGAGGGGGAAATAAAGGTAGGTTGATAATTGGCTGGGCAGGAGATAGGGTTGCCAACTCCAGGTGGGAAATTCCTGGAGATGTGAGGGATGGAGCCTGGAGAGGGTGAAATTTCAGGAGGCGTGGGACCTCGGACAGGTACAAAGCCATAGACTCCACCCTCCAAACCAACCATTCCCTTCTGGGGAACCATTGTTGCCAATCTCCAGGTGAGGGCTAGAGAGCACTCAAAATTACAACTCTTCTTTAGGTAGCAGAGATCAGTTCCTCTGGAGAAAATGGTGGACTCAGTGTCATATTACCCTGCTGAGGTCGCCACAGCAAATTGACACTGAGTGTCCAAGGCCGGGGCACCCGCCCAGAGCCTCTTTCTAGAGGCCGTTGTATTTCTTTCCAAAACGGGCCTTTTTCCTAGTTGTTAATAAACCTCATATGTAGCTTTAGTGAAAGTTTTAATTTTGAAACTTTGAATATTCAGTTTACCACTGATGAAAATTTTGTTGATCTTGTGTTTGAGGTTTGTGTGTTTAGGTATTGTTTTATACATGTTAGGGTATTTGGAGTTATTTTTGAATTATTTTTTGTATATACATTAAATAGAATTTATTTTGTGCAGATTGTTTATGGTGTATCAGTTTCAGACCAATTGCCTTTTTTGTTTATCTTTTATATTGGCTATTTTAAAGATTTTTCTTCATTTTTTTATCTATTAATAGCCTGAAACATAAGAATATGAAGGCAGGAATGTTAGGGCAGACCACTAATCTATCTAGTCCAGCATCCTGTTTCTCACAGTGGCTATTCATATGCTTCTGGAAGGCCTACGAGCAAGGCCCGCAGTGCTCATATCAGAGAGCTACTGCTTCTGAACACAGAATTTCTATTTTGTCTATTGTGGCTAATAGCTGTTGGATCTATCCTCTACCACAGCATGGTTTGGCTTCATATGAATGAGCCTTTTGTACACTCCCATCCTCTCTAGCATATGGAGTCAACTGATGGATTCTTTCAGATTGACAATCTGTGGCTTGAGCTTCACCTCTAAACTAGGATTGCAACCACCGTTTATTCTTATTTTGTAATCCTGGTTTGGAGGGCTAGTCTAAAAAATAGTTTGCCCAGTAGGATGTATTTGCTAACTCTCAGTGTGGTTCGGTGGTAGAGCCTTGCATTGGCTTTCAGAAGGGTCCTAGGTTCAGTCCTTGACAAGTCCAATTAAAAGCATCAAATGACATGAGACTTAAGAGAGCTCATGCCAGTGTGAGTAGACAAAATTGATCAACGGACCAGTGGTATGATTTAGCCCCCCCCCCCCAGCAGCCCAAAATGAAATTCCAGGAAAAGCTTGGGAGGTGATTTTGGGTTGCAGCAGAAATGGGGAAGCAAGAAACTCTTGCTTCATGGACAGAAAATCTTTTGCTTGTGTTAAGTGCTCCATTGTATCAAAGACGTGATTTCTGCCAGGTCAAAAGTTACTGACCCCAATTATGTGGGTGAGAGGAGAGGAAGAATGTGCATTCAAAGAATAGGGGTAATTCAGATACGACCATATCCTGCCTTAGACTTTGGTCTACACATGCAGCAGAATGATGTGGCAGAGTGCTGAGGTGGTTGAGTGCACTGTACCATTTCAGATTGCACGGAGGGTATATTACTCAAAGTTCACCTTCCTGGCTTCTGTGCAGTCCAACATGGGACTGTGCTTTTGCAGGCTGGCCATGGAGAGGAGCTAGCAAGCTTTACAGAGAAATTTCTAGATCCCAAGAGTGCTCCCCCTCCCTTCCATCTTCAATGTAGCCCCTAAAGGTCACCTGATGTGAAAGGGGCGAGCACTGTTCCCTCCATTCTCTTGCCACCATAAGGAGAGGACATATGACAGCAAGCTATGGATAAAACGACATGCCTTGGTGATTCTGATAGGATTCCTTACACAGAAAAGGATAGGATGGCATTTTTAAAAAAAAGTGTGAAGAATTTGGAGCCAGAATGGCTCAAAATGATGAGAACAAATTGTGCCTGTTATGTTTGAGTGAAGGCTACAATACTGCCTCATGCCCGGCTTGTTGCCACCTAATGCCAAAGACTAGAGAAAGAAGGGCAGCCTGACTTAAAGCTGCTCTCTGGAAATGAGCTTTGGGTGCCCTAGGCCCAAATTCAGAAAAACATCTGGGCACAGAGAAAAGATCACGGGCCCCATTGGTAACCTCAGTAACTACCGCCATAAATTCACAAATGGCTGAAAAATTGGCTATTACTTGATTGCCATTGGATCTGCTGGCAAAGAAATCGAAGAAAAAGGCAAAACATACACACCATGCCTCTATTCACTGTTCACTGTCTCTTGACATGACTTTTGCCCCAGCATCGACAGTCGCCTTCACCCTGACATCGGCAATCAGTTTCACTTTGGGGTTGACACAACTCATCGGGTCAACACCAACCCTGCGTGGAGTCTCAGAGCCAAAAATTATTGCCAGCCAATCATACTTCAACGATGCCCCAACATCAGTTGTTGCCAATCCTGATCAAAATTGACCTCTCCCCAAGGTAGAGAACTCTGTCACCTTCAGGACAATGTCACCATCACCTAGACTTTCAGACCAAGAAGTCTTTGAGATCCCATCACCGCAACCTTCAGTACAGCATGGACACCAAGGCAAAGAAACCTTGAATCAGGGGCCTCTACAAAATGCTCCCTGGTTGCCTTTTCTGATGATGTTCCTTGCAGAGTGGGGCTCATGGGACCGGCATCAGTTCCCTCCATGGTATCCACCATTTCTATCGTCTAAGTTGAGTAGCAGAAAACAAGCCACAGCTGGTCAACCCTCCACCATTATTGCAACATCTCATCTTTCGGAGTCTGACAGCGGAATTGATCAGGGCTCAGATCCCGAATCTGAAGATACTTTGATGCCATCACCAGATGACATGGTGGGCAAGCCGTCAGCTCCATCTCCCACAGGGGACTTAAAACTTTATGCAGAGCAAAGCATTTGAATGGCTAAGTCCCTAAACCTAGAATATATTTATTCAGTCTTCCACCCCAATTATGAAGGTCTTATATAATTCAAAATCTGGGCCTGTGGCCCTGCCATTTCTTTTTTTTTTTTTACTCTCTCTCTCTCTTTTTTTAATCCCCTGAGAACAGAGTAGCTTTATTAATTTTTGTTTCACCTACATAACTACAGAGGAAGAAAAAAGAGAAGGGAAAAAGGGAGGGGAAAAAAATAACAAACCAAAATAATAAAACCCCAGGATACAGACAGTAAATAAAGAAACCCACACTATAACTAAAAACCCAAGAAAGGAAGGTCTTATACAGTTAGTATACGGTTAGTCATAAAACTTATAATTTTTCGTTTAAGTCAATGAATTTAGGAGTTAGTGAGT
>NW_015177062.1:352717-380743 GCF_001447785.1 Gekko japonicus
GGACTTTGACCACCTCTCGCAACTTTCGATCCTCTCCCACGGACGCCGGCCATTTTCAGCTTTGTTTATACTAAAGAGAGCCCTTTTCACTCTTCTTCAGCAAGTGCAAATTTATCAGCAAAAAAAGCTAAGTCTTTGGCACACTTGAGTGCTTTTCATTTCTCCTCCCCCCCTCTCTTTAAGACACAGTTCGGTTTGTTTACGTCTGGGAATCACTCCCGGCGCCGCTATAGGTGTGTGGGGGGGTCGGAACTCACTTTTAGAACTTATTCGCTCGTCTTGTTCTCCGGTTCATTGACGGTCTGGTCACAGACACCTCTTAATCACGCTTCATTCGCTGACCTTCTTGCTTGTCCCGGTCGGCATCAGCTATGCTCGGTAAGAACCGAGCCTCTCGGGGTGGACCGAATGGGGCAAAAGGAGCGCCTCAATTCTCCGGCTTCAAGCCATCAAAGAGGTCGCCCCCAAGCGCCCCCGGCTTGGAGCCTCTCTTTCTGAGGCTCACCTGGGGGTGCCACTTGAGGTGGCACTCCTCCAACACCCCTGGAGCGCGGAATGCCTCCCCTGCTTCAGGGGGAGCCTCCGCCATCGCTGAAGCCATAGACCGGAAGTCACCACCCTGCCATTTCTAGAAAGCATACAAGATATTGCAATGAATGCCTGGTCCAAATTGTCATCCAATACTTTGTTAGCAAGGAAACTTGAAAATTTGTACAAGGTGAAAGAAGATGGTTGTGCATACCTGTTCCATCATCCAAGAGCCAACTCCCTGATTGCCAATACCAATGGACGAGGGCCGCAAACTTGATTTCTTAGCCTGGAAGGTCTACTCATCGGGGCTATGGGACTGCAGGTGGTGAATTATGCAACCATAATGGGCAGATATCAGGTGCTGCTAAGAGATAGGATGTCTCAGTTTGTGGACTTAATCCCAGATGAAAAGAAGCCTTTGGCTAAGGTTCTTATTTTGGAGTGCCAAAAACTGGGAAAGCAGTGTCAGGTCCCCCAGTTAAGACACTCTCCATAATACACTTAAGCAGTAGTGGTTTATTGAGAAATGCTTACTTTGGAAACATACTATGTGTCAGAACTGAGAAAGCGCGCAAAAAATCACCAGTTATAGGTAAGGCAATTACCACCCACATCTCATGCATACATCATCATCCAGCCCCTAGGTCTCTATGGCAGCCCTGACAGTTATACGGTGCCTTATCTAGTCTAGCATGGCAGAAAGGTCTCCAAGGTCAGCTCTCATGGGAACTGGCGTTGGGGCACAGCTTAAGGAATTGGTTATGGCTACTGTAAGCATTCACTCTCAACACCTCATACACTCCCCTCAGGAATTCCCTCCCCCCTGTATCATGGGAAGCAGTGAAGTGAATTACAAAGAAATGAAACTTAGCTTGACAAGCAGCAACTCAGTATGGCTTGGCATGATGCTGATTGCCACAGTGGATCTATGGCTTCTGGAGTCGTTATAAGAAGGGATTCCTAACTGAGATCCTCAGCCCTCCCACCTGACAACAGGGCCAAGGTTGAAGAGCTTCCCTTTGAGGGCAGGTTGCTTTTCAGTGACCAGACAGACACAGTCCTAGACTGTATACAAAGTATAAGATTACAGCAAAGTCACTAGTTATAACTTCAAGTGCTAACCAACAGTACAAGCAGAGACACTGGCCTAGAAGCTCCCAGAGGTTTCACTACTAGGGATGTACAGGAAGAAAAAAATTGGTTTTTTTCAAATTTGGGTGTAATAAAGCCAATTTTTGGGGGGATTCCCAAATATACTGAATATCAATACTGGTAATTCTATTGGTACTGGAAATTTTTCAGTATACCCCAAAATTTTCGGCTCCATTATATCCTATGGGGCCATTGCAGTCAATGGCAAAAATCTTCTAACTATTCAGGGGGCTGGGGGGGGAGGGGGTTTGAGGTAGAGGCACCAAATTTTTACTGTAGCTGCTGGAGCCTCTCCCCAAAAGACCCCCTAAGTTTGGAAAAGATTGGACCAGGGGGTCAAATTCTAGGGGCATCCAAATAGGGTGCCCCCAATCCTCTATTGTTTCCTATGGGGATGAGAAAAAGGCAGACAGCAGTATCTCCCCAAGAAAGCCGGAAAAAAACCCCGAAAATGTTCAGCATTCAGTATTTGGCAGCCGAATCAGCTCAGAGGATCTGATTTGGTATGCCAAAATACCTGAAAAATGCTGGAAATGTTTTTTGGGTTTGTTTTTTTCAGTTCGACTTTACCGAACACACACCCATATTCACTACTCAAGGCCACAACTCCACCATCCTCCTAACAATCCTCCAGACCACCTTACTCCCAACAGTCCCAGGGTAGGAGGCAAAATAGAAATGTTGAGACTAAATCTGAGCAAGGCTTGGTTCGAAATGAACTCTGGCTCTAACATTTATTTATCCTTTTGGTGTTCTAAAATGCTACACCTGAGGAGTGATAATTAATAAAATTTCTGCGAGTTGGGACAGAACTCTACTTCCAATATTTACCTGAAATTATCTTATTCTTTTTATAATTAGGTCCTTCTTTTTTGGCTGTTGCTCTAAGGCTGGTTGCCAAGAGACAACAACAGTATTGCTCATTGTGAGCTATCAGGCATGTTTTACATTGTTTTAAGTATGTAAAATGGCTGTGACCCAAGACTGGTTGCTTTGTGTGAAGGAATCATGCAGGAAGGATCTTGATGGTTAATGAGATGTTAAAGAGAAGAAAAATGAATCATAAGAAAACCTCTTTCTACAGGGTTCATTAGCTTGTGCATGAGATTTACTTAGACACACACAGATAAATGAACAACTAATTGTTGTTACTAATTTGTCTGACTCAGATGCAAAAACATTACCCATAAAGGGCTTTAAGACATGGAAAGACTTCCTTGAAATGAATGTCTAAGTATTTACACACACATGTGAAGAAATGGAGTTTATAAATTATATCGCACAGTGTGGGAGGATAGAACTGATCACATTCTTAATGTTACGAAATGCAGGTATTTCCTTGTAATCTGACAAGACTACTCAGCCAAATATTTTAACAGGACAGTGAGTCAGGAAAGCACAAGGTACTGCCAAAGCACAACTTATTATTTTGTAAGTTAGAAGTTATTCGAGTTATTCTGAATTCCTTTAAAGAGAACTTTGGGATCTAAGAAACTAATTTTTGTTTGCTGTTCCTCTGGAACGAGAAACAGACCTTTGTAAGCCACTTGCTGAGATCCTAACTCATACTTTGGTTTTGTCAGCTGATCTTATCCAAGCCTTAACTGTTGTTAATACTGGTTTGTGTAATACTCTGCATTAAAAGTTCACATGTGGGTGAAACGAAACAATCCTTAAAGATGCAGCATGCGATCATAGGCAAGACCTGCTTATTGTCTTCAAATGGCCATTCCTTCTCTGATCTTCATCCTTCTGGTAGATAGAAAATATATTTCATGCCTACATGCATGCGCGCATACACACACATGCACACATATACATTGTCGATTACAAAATCAATAAATACTTTTATACACTTATCAAAGTCTCTGTTACAATGTCATTAATAGTTAAAAGGTGTCAAAAATGTGACCAAAATCTTGGTGGACTAAATATATAGTGTCTCCTGTTCACAGAAGGCAAAGTTGAGCAGGATTTTCTAGACTTTACTTGTGAGTTTACAGTATGTCAGCCCAGACCATTTCCTCACAAGTGCAAACCTCTGCATTGGCATTTGTAAATAATTGAAGTTTGTAAAAGTTTCTGCAGAACTTTTGGCTTCCCCAATAGTAGATCTGAATTTAGGGCCCTGTTACCCTGCATTTTCCTAATCCACTTTTTCTGCAATTTTTCCCCTTTGGATCTGAACTCGCAGTTTTCAATGAGAGATTCGCAAATTTTATTTTTTGTTTTTTGCCGCCCTTTTGTGTTGTCAGTGTCGTGTATTCACCCCACCCCCCACCCTCCCTTCAGGATGTACCCTGAGTAATCTGCTATTTTTTTTAAAAAAAAACATAATTTTGATTGTGTTATGACACTATTTTTTTATAATATAGCAACAATATAACGTTGGGGGGAAATGGGCAGTGAGGTTTCATGTAGCCTTCCCTGTGCGATTGCCCATTCACAAAGTTTCTTTCCTTTCCTTTCATGATTTAATTTATGGGTTTTTTGAGGGCAGGTTATGCCACCTTGTGTTTGCATTGTTACTCCATTCCCCCCTCCCCTTCCCAAGTAGCTCCCAGTTGTGTTTTGGATGACGGTCCAGTCATTCATTATTTGACACTAATGGAATTATATAATACCTTCTATGATTTGATTTGATAACTGTGGAAACTAAATGTGGAGATTTTACATTTAGTGGGCTCTATGAATGTTAAATGGATGTAATAACATTGTTATGATTTGTTATATACTGTTTAGCTATTTTGGGACACTTTCTTTAGGAATTTATTGGAATCTTCAGTGGCCATTTTGCAAGTACACAACTAAGGAGGGAGGAAATGTTGAAATGGTGGCAGCCATACTATTCCCCACGATTCTTGGGCATGTATAGTAAAATAAGCACAGAACAGAGAATTGCAACATAACAGAACCTTTCCCATGCGCTGGCTAGGATTCAAACTTTCATCAACAGCGAACACTGCTGTGTGTGGATCCAAACACCGCCCCCTTATGGCATGAATCCCAGTGGCCAATCACCGCCGAGCTTTCCTACATCCAATTCAGACCTCTTTTTTTGCAATATAATGATGTTATAACATCACTACACATGCACAAAAAAATTTTTTTAAGGAGAGATTCTGCCAGTGATGCAACAGATGATGAAATGGCCACCAAACCCTTTTTCAAAGGAAGTGTGAAACACATGCTGTAGGTTGAACAAAAAGAAAATACCCTGAAGGAAATGCCCTTTTGTGGAAGGAGTGCTGCAAACTCGGAGCATCAGATTGAGGATTCAGCTTGCCAGAAAAAAGTAGTAAGGCTGTGGTGCGGAAATGGTCCCACACTTACATCCCATCATTTCATCATTTCAGTCCTTTACATTTTATTCTGAGGACACTTTATACACCACCTTTTATATGGTGTCCGGTTCTTTCTCCAGAGCGATTGTTAGGTAAAAGTAAGCAAATTGAAACTACATCCTGAAAAGGCAGAGGTAATGCTTGGTTGGGAAGGACATTGTTTTTCCCACTTTTGATGGGACCCTTGCTTAGTCAAAAGCCTTGGGGTCATACTAGATCCACCTTTATTACTGGAGAAGCAAGTTAATGCAGCTGCAAAAAAGGCTTTCTACCAACTCATTCTAGCCCGTAAGATGGCCCCTTACCTTGATACGACTAACCTGGCCACCTGGATCCATACCACAGTAACATCAGGACTAGACTACTGTAATGCCTCCTTTCAAAATCAGCTCAGAAACTCTCAACTGACCCAGAATGCTGTGGCTTGGCTATTAGTGGGAACTAGATGGAGCATACATATTACTAACAAAAAGGGGGGGGGAATAAAACTCAACCGAAAATATACTGGAGATGCTACAAGGGTCAAGCTACAGCTGATAAAATATTACCAAAATAAATATTTATTACGTGGTATACACAATAGGAAATTTAAAAACATAGGGCTGGAATATCAGGCTTCTTTAAGAGGCAGAGTAAGCTGTAATAATTTCCCAAACACAGCTGATGAACATGTCAAATGACCAACACAAGATCATACACATTCCAGCTTCAGAGGCCTTCCTCAGTGATCAATAATGCACACTTTTACAGAAAAACCCACACATCCAGAAAATACTATATATCAGTTCTGACCAGATGTTATCTAGAAATACAAAAGGAAAAAAAGGAAAAATCAAAGTATTATAATGGGAATTAACATTTTTATACTGTATTTAAAGTGTTTTTTTTAGAAATTCTGCAAAAATATACAAAACCATTTCTACCTCATATATTGCATGGTATGATGTAAACTTATAAAGCAGGCCATGGATCCCTTCTCATGGTAACTCCACTCACACAAAACTCTTCATTGATGTTATCTCTCCTTATATATAATTGAGTTCTCATCTCCCAACGTTCAATGCATGCTAAAATAGGTTGGCTGCATGAACTGCCACTCCGAACGTCCGCCAATCCTCTGCCTGCGTTGGGTGGCTGCGTGACCTAACTCTCACCCGCACAGCCAGTGACCCCTCTCGTGCCCTTAGTGTGGACGGAGCCGCCGAAGGGGATGCACACCTCCTTGATGGCCTGGGTAACCCACTGAGAGCCACAAAGGGCCCGAGTCACCGCCGCTTGCCATTTCCGCTGGCCCCCCAATGCAGACAGGTGTCCCCATGCTCATGAGGCTGCGCCTGCCCACCGTCGGGAAACCCACCACCTCCCTCCCATCTCTGCCCCACTGGCGGGGAAGCGCTGTGCTTCCTCCCTGCCTTGGGAAGGGGGTTGCCGTGCCTCACTGTGCTCCGTGACGCTGCTCTGTTCAGCAGCAGTGGCCTGAGTGCTGGGTGGCCTGCCCCCAAGTCACTGCCCCATGATTTATGGCGCTGCCACACGAGCTGGAGGTGTGCCAGTGCGGGGACGGTTCGCCCTGGCGAGCAGCGGCGCGGGTCCTTTGAGAGAGGCGGCTGTCCCCTCTGTGTGATTGGCACACCAGGGACGGGGCGGGAGACCAAACTCGGGGACCGGAAGCCTGCAGGGAAGGCTGAGAGGGGCAAGGGACAGGATGCGGGCGCCGAGGATGGGCAATGCCCATGGCAGTGGCGGCAAGGGAGCCAGTGGTGGCACGGGAGGCCGTGGCTGCAGCCCCATTGCCTCCTTCCTCTTCCCCCTCCCCTCCTGCTCCCGTGGACGCCAACGCTTTCCCCTCAGAGGCACCCGCTCAGGTGGGCCATGGTGTCTGCCACCGGATGGGGGGGATTCCCTTCCCTGTCGGTGCCGGCTTGCTCGCCCTCCCTGTGACTCTGGAGAAGCCGAGCAAGCCACTGGGGGGAGAGGCAGTTTATGCTCCCTCCCCTTCCCACGCGGAGCCAGCTTTCTTATCTTCCCTGTGGCTGCAGGGAAGCCGAGCGAGCCCGTGAGGCGACAGCCAGTTTTAGCTACCTGCCTTGCCCTGTCAGGGCCGGCTGCCTCACCCTCCGCGCACTCCGGTCGGGGGGGGCGGCGGCTAGCACACATTGCATTTGCCGCTGCAACGGGCCTTCCTTCTAGTAATCTATAAAGCAAAAACTATACATGAGCTAACTTTTATATAAATGAACATTTAAGTCTAAGAACATTAAAACCTGCAAGCAAACCTGGTATAAATTTTCCAGTATTTCTGGATGTGTGTGTCATCAACCTGTAATTGAAATCAAATAGCACATTTGTTGTACAAGGTCGGCTATATGATAGAACAAAAGGATGATGCAGTATCTCCCATGTGGTATGTAATTCTGCTCCCAAGGAGAGAGGGAAGGGAGAGGGAAGGAAAGGAGGGGAGAGAGAAGAGGGAAAAAAATATTACAGCTTATGTGAAGCTTGCTCTGACTTTAATGCAGCCTGTGCTTTTTAATTTTACTATTGTGTAAACCACATAATAAATATTTATTTTGATAGCATACGTATTACTGCTATTCTGCAGATGCTCCGTTGGCTGCCCATTTGTTACTGGGTTCATTTTAAGGTATTGCCTATGACATACAAAGCCCTTCATGTCCTTGGTCCCTCTTATTTGTGGGACTGCCTCTCTCCCTATGCTCTGCCAAGCAATGCTCCCTCTAAGCTGTGGAGTCTTGTGAGCAAAAATTCTACTTTGTGAGCTGCTGGCATTAAAGTTGTGAACGAGCGATTGGGCTACCATTATTTAGTTTGCTCTGGAGCCCTCCTTCCTGAGCGAAGACAAAAATGTGTGAGCCAGAGGCTAAAAAACTGTGAGCTAGCTCACACTGACTCAGCTTAGCGGGAACACTGCTGCCAAGACCACTCTACTCATGTCAGCAGGGCCATCTGTACAAGCCAAACTGCAAATGGGCAAAATCAGCAACTGCCAGTACACATCTTTCTTCATTGTGGTCCCCACCTTGTGAAATGGCCTGCCTGAGGAGGTCAGGAAAGCTCCAACACTCCTGGCCTTCCACAAACTATGCAAAACCAAACTATTTAAGAGGGCCTTTCTGTGCAAGTAATAGGGTTGCAGTGTACAAAATGGTTCACATACTTGCCTGGATAAATGATTGGGACTGTTGTCTATATTGCTGTAAATAGCTTATTGTACTAGGATCCTATTATATAATCTCTGTATCACTTAATGTGTCATGTTATGTTTCAGTTCTTTCTGGTGGTTCCAGAATTCTAAAATTCTAATGCATTGGTTATTGAATGTTCCATTTTGTTGATTGTATTGACTCATTATCCACCTTGAGTCCCTGTGAGAAAGGTGCACTATAAATAACTTTTTTAAAAAAAAGTAGGTAGTGGTCTATTGTTGTCAGCATATCTGAATGAATGGCTTCAGAAGTATGTATTCATCCAAATTTCAGGTTAGTTCTATGCTTATATTACAAATGGGAGTGATTGTTGGGCTAGCTTGGGCTATGCATTCTATGTGGCACGAGCTGTCTCAACTGGCAGTACTTGGAATAGTGAAAAAGAGCTGAACCATGAGTGTAAGTAGCTACTGAGCTGAATGGATTAGAGAAGTTAATGTGCAAATACATTTGAAAAAAAGATAAAAACTAATAAGAGACTAATCTGTAAAGTGTCTATGTATGGCTTTAATTGAAAAGTCAAAATAACTTCCCAGTTCAATTGTATGGACAAATACAGTTATTGTCATGTTCAAGGGCAAGCCTGGTGTTTACTGAACACAAGCCTCTGGAATGCACCACAGTTATAATCAAGCAAACAAAGGTCACATTCAGGGCAGAGCCTTACGCCTTTTACTCTACTCAGGGTTTCCAGGAGACATAAATACAAACATAACAATTCAAGGCAAGAGATAAGAGCAAGGTCAGCAAACCATAACAGAGTCAGAAAGGTTCCGTCCACAGGTCTGGGGAAATGGGAGTTGGGCATTCAGGGTCAAGGCTTGGGATTCAAGGCAGAAGACAGGGTCCGGGTTTCTAATTTAAAAGCAAACACGTTAGCAGAATAGGATTTATGGCAGCAAGGGAAGGCAGAAGTCTGTTTGCTGTGTAATCAGCTCACAGAGGGGTGGCAAGCAAAGTTTGCTTCCATGACGAGCCTTGGTCAGCATCTTCCTTTTATCAGCCTAATTAGCTGACTCATTACCAAAGCACAGGTGTCACTTGGTGTGCTTCGGGGATGAGTTTGTTGTAGTGGTTTGGTGTAGTGGTTAAGAGCGGCGGACTCTAATCTGAAGAACCGGGTTTGATTCCCCACTCCTCCACATGCAGCCAGCTGGGTGACCATGGGTTAGTCACAGTTCGCTCAAGAGCAGTTCTCTCAGAACTCTCTCAGTCCCACCTACCTCACAGGGTGTCTGTTGTTGGGAGAGGAAGGGAAGGAGATTGTAGGCCACTCTGAGACGCCGAGTGAAGGACGGGGTATACATTCAACTTCTTCTCCTCTTGTGACTCCTGCTCTTGTAACAACTCTGCTTCAGAAACTAGTGCTGACCACCATTGGGCAATTAGCTGGGCACTCCTTCATCTTTCCTGAGCTGTCAGATGTTCCTGATGTTTCCTACACTCAGCTGGTTTGGGAGATACAGGTGAATGGCATTTGTCCCATTTTTTTCATCTCCAGCCAGAATGGGTAACCCTTGTTGCCTGACATGTCTTTTGCTGGCTCTGCTTCTAAATCCAACTGCTCATGCAGGCATTCCACCAGTGCAGGTCCTGACTCTTCCATTTCCTCATCCTCGGAGGAGGAGGTAGCTGACTGGCTCACAACAGTTGTTATTATTAAACAAAATATTATATTTTAGGGTGGTGGTTTGCAACATTGACTTTTCTTTTGATAGCCCTCTCTTCCTATAGGAAAGAGCTAATCCAGATGGGATGGTAAAATTACTGGGACAGACCAACTCGAGGAAATAAGAAACTTGCTTGAGTGCTTTTGTCAGCAGTTTAAAAGTTGTAAAAGATAAAAATGTTTTTTAATTTGTCATGATTTTTCTGTTGTGTATTGTGCTTATATTGTGTATTGTGCAGCAATATTTTTTCCAGGGAAACCCCCCCACAGGTGTTTTTCCATGGCTTAAAAGTTTCCAGAAATTTTCCGGTTCAGTTTGTACATGGTGTGGCAAGGACTGTTTTGTTCCAAATGAAGTATACTATATTTTTTGTATTTTTCAGGATCAGGGATCTATTTTTTTTTTATTTGAAATGCATGTACCCATCAAGTGGATACCAAAAGTTTTATAACATTGCTGCAATCTCTCTTCTTTGCTGTGTAGTATAATTCCTTGCTTGCCTTTTGCCTGATTTCACGCAGAGACTGGAAGGGTATTGTCTTCTTTAGGACAACAGCCTTCCAGTTACTTCATTAGCAAAACGTCCCAAGACTTCTGTGGCAGCAGGGTCACACTCCAAATAGAAAGAGATCTATGTGGGCTGCTGAACGCCTTCATAGTTTGAAGTCTTGCAGCATATAGTAACTGTGAGGGCATGTGTAAGTTCTGAAAATATTGCCAAGTCCAAGAAATTCATTTAAAATGTTCATGATCAGAAACACAAGAAAAAAGGAGTTCTAAATTTGCCCGCAACACTCTCTGAAAGATCAGCATTTTAAGAAAAGAAATCTATGAAGACAGCTTATAGAATTCCTTCACCTTATATAACCCTATCTAGGTATGACCAAAACAGCTGTCTTGGCCATCTGGTCACAAACCCTGCCAAGTGCCCCATTCCTGCACTTGCTTTTTCTATTATGACATAACAGGCCATGATTCAGTGGGTTAAAGTGAGTCTTTTCCTGGATTAATTTCTGAGGCCACCGTTAAACTGTAAAATCTGTTGTGAGATTGATTTTTTATATGCTACCGCACAACACTGAGTTCATTGCATATATTAAGCATGTTGAATTGTCAGAATAGTGCAACCCTGTTTAGTGTGACTTAGCCTAAATCCCCTATTTTCAAAGTGGCAAGGTTGATGTTTAAATGAGAGAAAACGCATAAAGCTTTATTATATGACTGAACTACAATAATAAATTATAGAACAAAGTTGGAGTCCAGTGGCACCTTTAAGACCACCAAGTTTAATTCTGGGTATAAGCTTTCGTGTGTATGCACATCACTTCTGCGCACAAAAAATTTGTCTTAAAGGTGCCACTGGACTCCAACTTTGTTCTATTGCTTCAGAACAACACAGCTATCCTCCTGAATGATAAATTATGTTTCTTTCATTTAATCATTGATTACTTTCACATCACCAGGGCCATTTTGCGTCATTTGCCTGTTTGATATCTTAAAGTGGTAGGTGGATGGCTAGCAGGTTTGGCTGATACCGTGTTTCCCCGAAAATAAGACACTGTCTTATATTTATTTTTTCTCAAGAAGACACACTAGGGCTTTCCCTCGGATGACCGCGCCCCCGCCCCCAACGCACCCAACATGACTGCGTCATCACTTCCGAGTGAGGCAGGACTTCCCTTTGCAGAACGCATGCTGATTTTCCCTCAGCAGGCTAGGCTTTGTCTCTCTATATACCCAATAATTGTATCTTTGATTACAGTTTCTCCTAATTTGCTTGGGACAGACTCCCTTCCTGAAAATAAGTACATGCCCCACAATTTCCGCAGTGAACATAGAAAAGAATTAATTGAGCTTCTCTTCCATCTGCACATCTTCCTTTAGCAATCCCTTTATTCCTTGGTCATCCAAAGGCCCAACTGCTTCTCTGGCTGGTTTCCTGCTCCAGATATATTTAAAGAAATAGTTATTGTTTATCTTGATATTTTGAGCAACCTGCTCCTCAAAATCTCTTTTTGCATGTCTAATTATTAACTTATATTTCTTTTGCCAGAGCCTGTTCCATTCATTGGGGCAGACCTTTCCCTTTTGAAAATAAACCATTTTATTATTTTTTAAAAATTTATTGCAATTATAAAAAATACAAATAAGAGATACAGAATACATATAAAATACAAAATTGCTATCTGCCCTGTCTCACGAATATAGATAATCCTATTTTAGCAGTTTCAATGTTTCAATATAATTATACAATTAACAGCTCTATTTTTTGTATTGCTCTAATTATATCTCTGTTACTCTGGCAAGCAATTAAAGTATAAATTTCCTTTACTTCCAGTAATCATTCTTGTAGATTAAGGGTATTATTTTGTTTCCAATATCTGGCAAAGACCAATCTAGTAGTAGTAATCAGTTGCAAAACAGCTCTTTGCTGATCTCTGGGAACATGAGGAAGATAATTCAGCAATAATGTCTCTGACAAAGGATTTGTATACCCAACCCTGTTGATAGTAATTTCACCACTTGTTTCCAGAAGTTGGAGGCATGAATACAACACTACTACATGTGAAAGAAACCAGGATCTGCTGGAATCAGACGTATAAATCTTTGCCAGCCTTATAGGGGATAATGTAGCCCAGAGGCGCTGCCTTACTCTTGAGTAGCCCCAATAATGGGGCACCCCACTTCTAACCTGAACCAGACCCACAAAGTCAGGCCAAGGAAAGCATTTTCACCCTAACCACAGAGCAAGCCAATGGGAAAAGGGTCTCCATTTTCAGGTAGCACAAGGCAGTCCTCGAAGCCAACCTCCAGTCTTCCCCCCACCCAGCTAGGTATTCATATGAAGCAATGGTAGTTCCACCAGGTAAAGTATCTACATTTCTAAAGGCTATTCAGAGGCCACCTAGTGAATAGCCCTTCAGAGCTTCACCTAGCCCTTTAGTGTGACACCTATGTCTATGTGAAAATCCTTTGTCTCCACAACTGTCCTTCCTGCTCCTTCCCTCAGGATACCAAGATAAACCAATCATACATTCAAATGTTTAGCGATCTTTCCTGACACTAATCAGGGACCCATCTCCCACCTTTTGTCTAAACCTGGGAACCTATTCAATCTGCCTTGGCAGGACCATCAGTTGTCATCAAACCCATTCAACCAGCTCCAGTACAGCCACCCAACATCTGGCTAATCCCATCATTGCTATTGTGAATCCAGACTCTGCCTCTCTGAGACCTCATTGGTCACACCTAGGTTCTGCTACACCCCCTGGGACCCCTTATTGGTCCAGGTAATCTTTTGCTTCACCTGGGGCAGGCCCTTCTAGGTCTCCCATTGGTCTGCATTGTTTTCCAATGTCTGTATCCACCAAAGCAATGGCCTCGAGGGTGTGTGACTCTGAGGCAGCCTACAGTAGAGATGCAACCCTAAACTCCACCGTTTGGGTCCCCTCCCTCCGTCTGTCTGTCTGCTAACTTCTTTTTATTTCTTCTTGTATGCGTGCATCCTTGATTTGAGTGTAAATACTTAAATTATTATTTTTCTTAATAAACCCCATTTTCTATACAATTTGGACTAGCTATTAACCAGGAATCTTAAAGGGACTATCTCCATAAACATTGATAGCACATCCGCACTTATTACCCCACTTCTTGTTGAGGCCTATCATTTGATTAATATCCCACAGAAACTAAAATCAGCTATTCAGCTTTTTAAATCAAAGCTGGTAGGGGTAATAATAAAATAAGTAATTTTACTTTTTATAGCTTTTTTGGCATGCATAGTTAACCATGCAGGCATTCTTTTAGACCTTACCTAGAAATGCATTCTATCTGGACTTTAATTAGTGTTGTTTTAAATAGTTTTCAAGCACCCTCTAGGGATTTGACTCTCTTGTATTTCCCCTTCAGCTTCCAACTATTCCCTTCATATTTGTAAAGTTCCCTCTTTTAAAATTGAATGTTACAGTTTTGGACTTTAGGGGTAACTTTCTGTTGACCGGGATGCTGAACTTAATAGAATTGTGGTCACTGTTCCCAACTGGTGCAACAATGTCTGCATCTCTCACTGAGCCCCACTCAGAACCAACGTCAAAATCACTGCCCCTCTCGTTGGCTCTGTGGAACCAATTGTTCCAGTACGCAGTCATTTATGTTGCCTGGGATTCTAATTTCTGCAGCATGACTTGAGCACATGTTTACCCAGTCAATGAGAGGGTAGTTAAAGTCTCCCAGTATCATACCATTATCAGCTTTGGTCATGCCCCTTTAAAACTGAATGACAATTAATAAAAAGTCTATTTTTAAAAAAGAGACTTCTCACTTTCTCCTAGTCACAAATGGCACAATCCACTGGTATCCTTTCCTGTGCAAGTCCCATTGAATGGTTGTTTATTCCCCAAATTGCTGTTACGCTATACAAGATAAACAAATAATGGAGATTATTTTATAGCTTGGATGAAAAACACATTCTGTTAAAAATATTCACAGTGGTATATGAATGTGACAAATTTATGTTCACATAGGTTTGGGGATTTTGATATTAATAGGTGCTATAAAATAAATTACTGACTAGTACCTTGACAAATATTTAAACAAAAATCAATAGGATTCAGTATGCTACAGATGAAATTAATAAGAGAGCGATAAGTGTTTCAGCTTTTTTATTTGACTACATTTCTTCAAAAGTCAGTTTTATGCAGTGTTACAGTAACAAAACAGTTAATGGTATCATGAATCTGTCTGAAGAGTGTCCCCCAAGCCACTAGAACAGGAGATAAAACTATTTAAAATTCACATGGTAGAGATCTTGCTTAATGCTTCTTTTATTATTTGTTTTTGTATTATTTGATTTGTTTCACAACTTCTGTACATATTTCACCCATATATGCATGGTTATGAGGTCATAATATCCAAGCCTTTAATATCGTGTAGCTGTTCATTTTCATAATTGTAGGGAAGATAGGACATTGGGAAATGTAGTGTTCGGCTTTTAGGGAGATTGTGCAAGTATGCATCTCATCTGTTGATCCACATTTTCAATAGTATTCTGAACTTCTTGTTTTAATTGCCAAAATGTTTTATGGAACCTTCTACTTTTGAACCTTAAATAGTCATTTCCAAACATGGCTATTGATGGGATTCATCTGTGTGGGAGTTTTAGTTATTTTGAATTTTCCATTTTAACATGAGATGTTTGTGCAAAGTCTGCACAGAGATGGTATGGTATTGGTCTGACATGCTGTATAGATGTCTGGGGGAAGAGAATTGGTAGTAGACTCTTGGAATTATGCACCTCATAACTATCCCCCCAACCCCCAATAGATATCTGTGCCCATAGGTTTCTAAATAGTTCTCATGTTTCCTTAGCATATTTACCAGGAATCATAGATCTTCTTTACGTTACTGAATTGTACTGCAGGTGTAGAGTTATGGCTAAAGAAAACCAGCACTGTTTAATCGCATCAGTATGGTCAAAGCCTAGTTTAAACCATACTGTGGCACTGCTGATTTGCAGTTGAGATCCCTAGTACAGAACTACAATTTTTCCAGACTGGGCTAGCCTGATAGTGGTTATTCAACTAAGCATATTGTTTTAATTAGATCACTTCCTAAAAGAAAAAATGTTGCAAAAGCATGTTGAAATAAAGGTCAGAAATTGTTACAGTTTTTCTAGGAAAAGGTTTGTTTTTTTAATCAAGACATTTTCAAATAAAATCTTAAAATGGTGTGTGTTTTTTAAAGATTTTCTTAGAAGTTTGAAATCTAGCTCCCTTAACAATTAACAGTCATTTTTTCTCCCGATTATCAGGAAAGGTGTCAAGCTAGTTCTTAGAAAACATAGTTTGGACTTTGAAAAGGCAAACCTTGGGAAAAACTTTCCTGCCAATTGAGATCATATGCAGAGGTGCATTACTGCGTGCCCCACTCTGAGTTGCTTCTGGGGAGAAGGCCTTTTCTGCCTTGGTTCCTTCTTTAAAGAATTCTCTCCCCATAGCTGTTTGCCTGGTGAAACCTTTTTTATTCATCCAGCCCTTTTACTGATTTTTTTATTTATGCTGCTGTTGATTAATTTTTGTGGGTTTTTTTATTTTGGTGTATTTGAATTTTAGCCACTCTGGTGCCTTTTAATTGTGGTTTTAGTTACATGTATTGTTAATGTTCCTTGGAACATTGCTTGAAAGTTGTCTCCTCCGCTTTGGCTTAAAATATTACAGATTTAAACAAATGAAGAGAGAAAGTAAATCAGTTATGAATGGTTAAGCTAGAATGGGTGAGATCTGTTATTTTTGATACATCTCAGCTATGCCTGCTTCAGGTCTTGTTTATAGAAATAGCTTGCCTAGGGAAGGGTAGGATTTGATGTTATTCTACTGTCTTTCCTCAAGTCTTCCTTAAGACTTGAAAAGGTGTCCATTCCAGTCTGACTCTGTCATTAAAATATAGCAGATGGTAATGACATTGAAGGGTGGGGGGTCATTATGTATAAGCACCCTCACCTTTCCTTTGATTTGCTGGACCATTTGTTGTTGTTGCTGTCAAATCACAGCAGACTTATAAGGGTTGGTAATTAGACTGATTGCAGTTAGATATATTGGTCTTTGTTTTAGCTTAGTATGCATCCACATGCTAACTAACATATGTGTATAACCGTGTATATGAAAAGTATCCCTCCAAAGTGGTGGTCTTCAGCAGAGGTCATTTCGGGGGGGGGATCGCAGGGGATCGCAGTCCCCCCGGGTGAGGTACGGGGCGGGGCACATGACGAAGCCCCGCCCCCTGCTTCTGGCCGCCCCGCTTCCAGCTCTCATTCAGCCAGGAGGAGGCAGGAGAAGAGGGAGGGTAAGTTGCTTCCTCCCTGCCTCTCGCCACCCCTGCCTGCCTGGGGCCAGGGAGGGCCTTCGCGGGGCTTCCTTGCACTCCCGCCGGCCTTGCAGGTCCACCGCCGGGCCCCTCATGGCCGGGCCCGTTGGGGGCGGGGTGTGTGGCCTTATGACACACTTCTGGTGATGTCAGGGGGTGTGGCCTTATGACACACTTCCGGTGATGTCAGGGTGTGTGGCATATGCTAATGAGTTATGCTAATGAGTTCCCCTAGCTCTTTTTCTACGAAACAACCCCTGGTCTTCAGTCTATGAGTAGAAACCCTCAGGTGGTTCATGAAGCACGTCTGCTGAATGCAAGCCATTATACAACTGCTATTTTTGTTGCTGCTTTTTGGAAGACCTGCTTCTAGTGTGTTTATATAAATACCTTGCCTCCTCCTGACTGTCTTTACATGTATGCTAGGAGGAACAGCAAGGTGGTGAGGTGACTCACCAATGGAGAAAATTTCTTTTAGCATAAGCAGGCTTTTAGATGCTGGTTGCTCTGTTTCTGTCTCATGATTGTGACGTCATGTGACTTCCTGTCACATGCTGCCACTTGGGGGTTAAAGTGGGGTCCCAGGTCTGGAAAAGCTGAAGTCCCCTAGTCCAAAGAGACCTGCCGAGAAAAGCGATAAATCGGCTGTGCACACTGTATAGCCTGTATTGGTCCCACAGTGGCTTCCATCAACCATGTACATAGGATGAAAGTCTGCCCATGATTTATAAGTAGCTGTGATGTATGAGCACATTAATTTGAACAAACAAGTAATGTGTAAACAAGGTCTTGTATTTGGAGAAGGAATTCACAGTTCAGAGAAGCATGTTGTAGCAGAATTTAAAAACTACTTGTTTAGGGTAAGCATTTGCTGTGCAGCTGGTGTGCAAACATTAATGGCTACTGTCTGCAGATTAATCAGTTGGCACAGTTTTTTTAATTTCACTCCCTCTTACTAAAAGCCAAATATAATAGAAGATTATATTCTTTTGATATTAGGAAGTAATCTTTATTTTCCTGGGCTTTAACCCATAATGTTTTGCAGAGAAAAAACTGTAGGATCAGGAAAAAGTGGGGCAGCCCAGGAATGGTTAAAATAAACATATGGCTTGTGAAGAAATATGCTTCGGGGCAGTTTTTGCAGTTGTGTGAGTTGTTAATGCTATCTGTAAATTCTAAGAAATAATGACTGCATTCAATTGTTAATAAGGAGGCCAAACAGAGACAATCTCAGAAATCTTTCTAGTCTTTAAATAAAACAACCCAAAACAAAAGGATATGCTTTATAAAGTACAGGTCTGTGAGCTATATAACCATTCTGAAAATATATTTTTTCATATATATGAAATATATATGTATATATAACCATTCTGAAAATTAGGGATTTTGTATATATTTCTGTCTGCTAAGAAGAAATCAAACTAAAATGTTGGGACTCCCATACCACTCCACTCTCTGTTAGTTACAGGTGCTGCTCTGAAACAGTTTTATCCTGTAGCTATCCACTGATAATCTCTTACAATTAAAAACTAGGTTTAAGTGTTAGCAGTTGATGGCAAAGTAAACCTGTAATATGTAAATCCATATAGTGTAACTGGACAAAGAATCAATTGGGGGGGGGGGGAATAAAGGGTCCTGGCAGCTGCGTCACAGGATTTGTTCACTTCAGGCAGGGGTGCCAGAAGATTTGAGACAGATGTTTTGAGACATGCGGCATGCCTGAAACATTTCCAGGGGTCGGGCTACAAATAGTGACTTAATAAGTGTAGAAACAGGAAAAGTATGCAGGAGGGGAGGACGCAAGAGTTTATTCACCCTTAGGTGAACAGCCAGTCGCTTTACATTACATCTGCTTGTCAGGGTTGGCTATTTAAGCTGTCATGCCCTTGGTATTGCTCTTTGACTGTGAATAAAATGCAGCATTGTGATTACTAATCCCACTCCAGTGACTTGACTTTAAATGTGGTTTTGGAGTGGATCCCGGAGTCCTCCTGTTTGCTAAGCTTCCTACTCCTGTTTCAGAGACACCACTGGATATTGAGAAGAGAGCACTGAAGACTGTCCTCCTCCCTTTGGAACTTCTGCTTTTTAAAAAATCTTGGGGGGGGAAAGGCATTTGAAGGAAATCAATGGCTCCCAAAGTGATCTGTTTGTTTTTCTTTTTCTCTTTGCCTCTGCTTCCAGTGGGAAATCACACCGGACGTATCAAGGTGGTCTTTACACCCAGCATCTGTAAGGTGACTTGTAAAAAAGGCACCTGTCAAAACAGCTGTGAGAAAGGAAACACTACCACACTGATTAGTGAAAACGGGCATGCTGCTGACACCTTGACAGCACCCAACTTCCGAGTAGGTAAGTCTTGTGAATCTGTAGTTCTTGTTAATCCTTTTTGGGCTTAATCTGTTCATTACATATTCTGAAATGCTTAGCTCTTTCCTGAAGGGTCTGTTAGTAAGCATCACATCTTGTAGGTTCTTGGGCATCACCCTGACTGCTCTTGATAGTTCTCCTGAAGTGTAAGAGAGAATAACAGTACTTTAAAAATTCTATTTGAAGTTGTAGGTGGACTATGTTAGATACTTAGTAGTTTTTCATGGAAACCCACAAATTGGATGGAAAAATACGGCAAGATGAAGGAAAAATAATGTTCTTTCAGTTTGTGGTTTACATTTTTATAAGCGAATGTGATACCTAGTTAGATGAAATTTTCCTGAAAGGCATAGTGCGGAAATTGCTTGACTTTGCATTCCTGGGAATGAAATGGGTGCCAGCTTAAAACTCTTGCTTTGAGACTGCTGTGAGTGCAGCAGATTTATTATGTGTCAAGTGTTCAAACAGGATACTGAACACTTAGAAATGAAATTTAAAAAGGAAGGTAAAGTACAATTATTGTCCCTAGTGATCGCTTTTATGTGCTTTCCAAATAGAAATTTGAAAGGTGGTGTTCTTTGGTATACTGCTTGCAGTGGTGTATACCTTTTTTGTTAAATATGACAAAAATGGGGTTTCAGAGTTTGTTTAAAGATACTGTATGCCATTTCCCTCCTTGTAAATTAACTGACCCAGTAGAAATGGATTTACTTAAAATGCAGTAGATTTCTGTGCAAATTTATTGTATTTAGATTTGCAGTGTAGCAGGTAGAATAGTTCAGAATATCACCATGTAGCTATGTTGATCTGCAAAATAGTCACCAGAAATGTGTTCGTGCTGCTGATTTTCCATCCTAGCAACTCTTGAAACAATTCATTTCCTGCAAGTGAGTCCTCAGAATAGTACAACCCTTCCAAGTACAATCAGAATGGGGGGGCGGAGGGCAGACAGAAAACATTCTAATGGTTCTTTGAGACATTGTTTCTGGCAGAGTTTGTACCAAACCAGGAACCACAAAAAGAGTTGCCTGAGAGAGTAAAAGGACTTCCTAGTACAGCGTTTTAGAGATAATAGTGGTATTTTTGTCACATTGGTAGGTGTGTCACCTGTGTTGAATAGTGGTAATAGGCAATGGAAATAGGCTTCCTGAATATGGGGATTGCAGGTGTTTGGTGTTCTGCTTTTCAGTGTTGATCATCCACAAAAGACAATGTCTGAAAGTTACCTTGGACTGCATGACTTCTAGGCTATGGTGCAGATCCACATAGCAACACCTAAACAAAGTTTCTGCATATTAAAAAACCAAAACCAAAACTTGCTGTGGGGAAATTATCCTACATTTCAATCAAGTATACAGCAATACTTGAGAAACTGAAGAATAAGGAGAAATTTATGTATGGATATCATTAGAGAATGATGTGAAATGTATACTTAACACAGCTGTGTAAACTGTAATTTGTTGCCCCTCAAGGGCAGTGGACTTGATTTTGAAATACAGAAAGAAGCCCTAAACTACCTGTTACTTGCAGCTGTGCTGCTCAGCATTTTGTACAGTACTAATTGAACACACTGAGCAAAATACAGCCTATTAATATATTACGCATTTCCCCCCAGGCCTCTCATGTAGGTATTTCAGAAATAGAATTTCTAAATACTGATACAATAACCCTCTTTTAAAAAGCAGTTGACAATAAATTTGGATATATGATGGAGACACGTGGTGTGTGTACAAGTTATCAATCAAAGTACAGTTAAAATGGGATGGAGACTAAATGCATTTTTGGGCATCATAAGGATTCACCATTAACAAAGGGGATAACAAAAAGCAAAGAATGGATCTGTGAGTGCTAGGTCCATACCAGGTCTTGATTGCCTGCATTTCAGACTCCATATATATACTTGGGCAGACCAGTGGTGTTGTGCATTAGGTAACAGGTGGCCCTTGAAGTTACTATAATTTCTTTTGGCTAGGGGTCAGTGTATTGTACATAATGAGTGCCAAGCTGTACAGGTAATGGACTGTGGTTCAGAACACTAGATAGCCCCTGACCTCTGTCAGTAGCCTTAGGAGTGAACAGCAGCAGTTCATCAAGGGGTGCTGCCTTAGACCACCATCCTTGCTGCCACACCCATCCTCCCATCACTTCTCCCTACTCTCTGTCTCCCCAGCAGCTAATATTCTTTCCTTCTGTCTTCCTCAGGTATCTTTAAACACAATCAACAAGCCATAGGTACCCAAAGGGGCTTCCTGCTCATGGCATTCCTTTGAAGTCATTTGAGAAGCCTCTGTCAATGTGTGTGATTTTCCATGGTGTGGAGGCAAAAGTGTTAACTGTTTCATCTCCTCAGTGGGGAAGGGGGAAGGTGAGGAAGAAGTGACAGTGGCAGCAAGGGATAAGAGGAAGGGATGGGCAGCACAACCTTCATCCTCAACCATCCTCAATTATAGAGCAGGTCCTGGGACCAAGTAGATTGGAGCAGATGCTGTGTTGGTTAGATATTTTAATTGGGACATAATTGAACTTTATTTTAGTAATGTTACTAATTTTAGTAATTCAATCATAATCTTTACACAATTTTTCTATAAATTTTGGAGGATTAAGTTGAGACAACCAAAACAGCAGGCTTTCTCAGATGGATGAAGTGATTGTTTAAGTCAGCAGCCCATGGGTTGGGACATTCAGGTTGCGGAGCCTCACCTGCTGGATTGCAAGCCCCTCTTGAGGCACCCTATTTTACTGTGTCTTGAAAGCACCTGGTGCTGGGTAGCTTGCATAGAAAGGAGCAGTGACAAATGGTCTTGACATTGGAATGGTTGAAGATCACTGATCTAAGTAAATCTGATATATATATATAAAAGCCCTGACATATTGGAACTTTCCAGCTCTCCCATTGGCTGTGCTGTGTGCTCCATTAGCCATTGGGCCATCAACCTCCACTCAAGAGTCCTTGCATGCCATTGGCTGGGTGCTGGGTCCGCTCCTCTCTCCTGCCCACTGCTGGTTTGGCCAGTCTTTCCTGTCAGAATAAACTGCCAAAACAGCTGTCTCTCCTGACGAAGATGCTTCTCCTGCTTGGGTCCTCTGTGGCTGACTGGCTACTGAAGTGAGCCACTGGCCATCAAACCATTCTCTTCTCCTCCTGCTGTGGGGCTAACTTTCCCCTCAGTGGCTGCTGCTAGGCAATCAGGCTTAGTTCTGTCAGTAAAAAGGCAAAGGCAGGAGGCCTTTTCCAGGCCTCCTTTGGCCTTTGTGGGGAACTCATTGGGGCCAGTCCTGACTAGGGTTGCCAGCTCCAGGTTGGGAAACTCCTGGATATTTTGTGGTGGAGTCTATGGAAGCCTGAGTGTGGGGAAGGGGGAGGCCTCAGCTGAATAGAATGCTATAGAGCCCACCTTCCAAAGCAGTTATTTCCTCCTGGGGAACCATTGCTGCCAATCTCCAGGTTAAGCCTGGAGATCACTCAGAATTAGAACTGCTCTCCAGATGGCAGAGATCAGCTCCCCTGGAGAAAATGGCTGCTTTGCAGGTTGGACTCTGTGTCATTATACCCTGCTGAGGTTGCTTCCCTTCTGCTTGGGTCCCCACTGTGGAGAAAGACTGTACTTTTCCTAGGTAGAGGTTGCGGGGGGGATGGAGATGAAAACCTGAAGTCAGAGGGGCAAATAATGGTACATTGACGGGTTGCTGGGAAGGAGATAGGGTTGCCGCCTCCAGGTTGGAAAATTCCTGGAGATTTGAGGGGTGGAGCCTGGAGAGGGTGGGGTTTGAGGAGGGGTGGGATCTCAGACAGGTATAATGCCATAGACTCCACCCTCCAAACCAGCCATTTCCTCCTGGGGAACCATTGTTGCCAATCTCCAGGTGAGGGCTGGAGATCACGCAGAATTACAACTGTTCTTCAGATAGCAGAGATCAGTTTCCCTGGAGAAAATGGTGGACTTTATGTGATTATACCCTGCTGAGGTCACCACAGCAAATCGATGCTGAGTGCCTAAGGCCGGGGTACCTGCCCAGAGCCTCTTTCTAGAGCTCATTGTATTTATTTCCACAATGGGCCTTATTCCTAGTGGGTATATAAGCTGCAAGTACAGAGAAGGAACGATTTTATTCTAATAAAAGGAGGGCAGAATGTTAACAATTGTATGAAGTGACCATAGATTTTCCACAGATCTGCTATAGTTGTAGACCAAAATTGTACACTTCCTAAATTAATACTTTGGTGATGTAATATAATCAACCTATATTCTTTACATGATTGCTAGACTATAATTCAGTAGTACTGTCTAGAATTCACACACATGCTGTGAATACCCTGCATCATTTCACCCTCACCCTACTATTGCATTTATTCCATAGATACCTAGAATGCTTTTAAATTGCCCCCTTCTTATTAGTAGATTTTTCTGGCAGCTTTTCTCCTACCATGGTATCCAATGGAATTAAGTAGTCCCTGTCAAAAGTCCTTATCCAAACCCAGGCTAAGAACTTTTGGTAAGGGAGGGCTGCTGCAAAACAAAGTTACAAAACAACCAGAGAGAGATGTTTCTCACTCTAGTCTTGGTAGGTGCCACCAGTCCTTTCTGTCTAACCCAACACTTTATTAGTGAAAGGACAAGTCTCCCAGTCTTTCATGAAATTAACAAGAAAAGTCAGGCCTGCAGGGTAGGACTGCAGACTGAGTTTTCAAACAAAGGCCAAAGCTTCTGGAAGAAGGCTTTGATGTCAATGAAGGCAAAAATCCACAATGAGATAAAAAATATAATTATTTTATTTAAGGTGCAAAAAACATATAGAAATAGACAAGACTGTGAAGGAACATAAAACAATAAACTCTATACTTATCCAGCTTAGCTAGTACAGTAAAACAAGATTCCAAGTTACACTATGTTGGTTCATCTCAGGCTGTTAGTTTCAGCAATCAAAGCAGCCCTCTCTTTCAGAGACACCCAGGGCCTTAGCTCACACAAGCAAGCAGTTCAAGATGGATGCCAGGAACACAGCAACTGCATGGTGATGCAGTCACTTCAAGCTGAGCTTAGTAACCACTGACATACTCCTGCCAAGTAGCTACTGAGCCCCCAAATGGGAAATGCTAACTAGCTTTATGGAGAGGGTCTCTGATTGACCTCAGGCCCGTTAAGCCAATCAAAAACCTGAGAGGTGATGTAACTCTCAGTGTGTTGCTAAGTATGTGATGTATAGGGTGACTAACCAAAGGAGAAGAAACAAAACTGTACTGCAGATAAGCCTTACCTCTTTTCCACAGGTGCAAGACCCGTAGCTCAATTGCTTGGTATGCGCTAATTGATAGGACAGGGTAGGATAGTCCTTCCTTCCCCTTACAGGTGCAGAATCTCATCCTACAAGGTCAGACCTGGGAATGTCTGTGTAGGCCTCTGCAGCCTGAACCAAAGATTTTATTATACAAGTCAAAAGCAAGGAACCTTTTTTTTTTACAGTCCCTGATGGGCATTTTTCTGGTTCCATATAAACCTAGTAATGTTTATAGTCTCAAAAAAGAAACCCTACCTAAAGACAATAATGCTAGGAAAAGTTGAAAGCAGTGGGAGAAAAGGAAGACCAACATGAGATGGATTTTCTCAATATCAAGTTTGCAAGTCCTGAGCAAGGTTGTTAACAATAGAATATTTTCGAGGTCAGTATTTCATAGCGTCATCATAAGGCAGAAGTGGCTTACCAACACACACAACACACCTAATTCATTACCAAAGAAACTGATTCAGACATCATTTTGAATTTTGCATATTAGTAATTTTGCTTCTGTTATATGATTACTTTGCTAGTGATTCCAGCTTTTCAAAGAATTTGGAGGCTGCTGTACCATGGTTGCCTCAGCTTTGGCTAGGCTGCCTCTGTATTTCTGTCTGAGGGGTTGGAGTAGATGCCACTATAGCCCTTGAGAGATTTCACTAGGCTTTAAAAAACTTCCACCCCACCATCAATCTAACTATGACTTACTCTACACAAGCAGTAAACTTCCTGAATACCACAGTACAGATGCATGAGGGACACATAAGTACCACATTATACTGGCAACTGACAGATTGGCAAACATATCTACATGCCTCCAGCTACCACCCCAACCACATCAAACAATCCAGTCTATAGCCCAGCCCTACACTATAGTCACATCTGCTCCAGTTTCTCAGACAGAGAAACTCACTTGAAGGATTTACAGCAGACATTTTTGCAACTACAGTATCCTCCTGATATGGTAAGAAAGACGATTGGAAAGGCCAGGGTGATACATGGGGACAGCTTGCAACAAGATAAGCCCAACGAAAATGACAACAGAACACCACTGGTGGTCACATACAGCTCACAACACAAGCCGATTCAACATATTATCAATGACCTGCAACCCATGCTGGACAGTGACACTTCCCTAACACAGGCTCTTGGGTCCTACCTTTTCTTGCTTACAGACAGCCTGCTAACTTAAATCAGTTTCTCACCCACAATGATAAGCTGTTGTTGCTGTTAGCCATTCAGTTATGTCTGACTCTTGGTGATTCTGTGGGCCAGCTCTCTCCACATTTTCCGATCTTATACTGTTTTTTGAGTTGTTCCATGCTCAGGCTGGTGTCGACTTTTATGGTGTCTAGCCATCGTGTTCTTTTGCAGCCCGGTTTCCTTTTGCTGCTGACTAATCCAAGCATAATTGCTTTTTCTAGTGAGTTCTTCCGCATGTCGTGTCCGAAAAAAGTCAGTCGCAGTTTTGTGATTTTTCCTTCCAATAGCATATCTGGGTTTATGCGCTCCAATACTTGCTTGTTTGTCACCTTTGCTGTCCAAGGAATGCGAGGAGCCTTCCCCAGCACCACAGCTCAAATTATAAACTACTTAACAGTAACATGGACTCTGGTACCAAGGCCTGCAACAAACCGAGATGCCAACTTTGCTCTCATATAGATCCCAGCAACACCATCAGTGGACTCAGCAACATCAGCCATACAGTCTCAGATTCATACTGCTGCTCATCCTCTAATGTGATTTATGCCATCAGGTGTCAGCAATGCCCTTCCACCCTCTACATTGGACAAACAGGCCTGTCCCTATAACAAAGAATAAATGGACATAAGTCGGACATTAAAAACAACATTCAAAAACCAGTGGGGGAACATATTAACCTTCCAGGACATTCAGTCGCTGACCTAAGAGTAGCTGTTCACTTACAAAGGAATTTCAAAGGGAGATTAGAAAGAGAGACTGCTGAATAGAAGCTCAAGGCTCATCCTCCTGGACTGAATCAAGAGTCAGGTTTCCTGTCTCCTTACCAATGCTGGTTTCTCCATGCCTATTACCCTTCTGCATATCTCACCTAAATCCAATCACGCCGGCTATTGTCATTCACCTGCTATTGTAATTTGTCTTCTATTGTCATTCAGCATCTGAAATCACTCCACTATCCAAGGTATAAGGACTCACATTCTAGCTGTATCTGAAGAAGTGAGTAGTGACTCATGAAAGCTCATACCTTGCCACAATTTTTGTTAGTCTAAGGTGCTACTGG
The DNA here is from genome assembly GCF_001447785.1 of Gekko japonicus. Classification (NCBI taxonomy): domain Eukaryota; kingdom Metazoa; phylum Chordata; class Lepidosauria; order Squamata; family Gekkonidae; genus Gekko; species Gekko japonicus. The sequence continues at coordinate 379,410 of NW_015177062.1, forward strand.
ACTCTTGTTCTTTTCTATTACCCAATTTTGTCATCCACAAGGGGCAGCCAGTTTATTATTAGATATAATTGTACCGTGCAAGGTTTCAGTCCCCCCCCCCCACATACTCATTCAAAAAGTAGTAGAGCAGGGGTGTCGAACTCAATTGTTATGAGGGCCGGATCTGACATAAATGGGACTTTGTGGGGCTGAGTCATGTGTGTCATAAAATGTAATGCCACGTACTGGAGATATACACTTTATAAAGAACACAGACAAATACAATTAAAGACATTTTTAACTTAAAACACAAACATGCCTAAAACATTAATAATTAACAATTAACAATAGTGAAAACATTAACAATAATTAACATCTTGACTGATGCCATTATTGCCAGTGTCTTTCCAAAACATACACTTGCCAAGACGATACTACAATGGAAAGGGAGACAGTTTTACAAAAAGGTTCATAGAACAAATTTAGAGTCCAGTGGCACCTTTAAGACCAACAAAGGTTTATTCATGGTATGAGCTCTCGTGTGCCTGCACACTTTTTCAAATATATTGGAATGGAAGGTAAGAGTTCAAACTTGTCCTCATTGCCTTCTAGGAAGTAAGGAAAGCTGAGGGCAGCTCAGTGTTTTTTTTTTAAGGGAAAAAAAAAAAGAAAATTGGCCTGTTTACGCTTCTACAAGGAGAGATGTGGTTCAACTAGGGGAAATTTCCAAATATTTAACCCCCTAAATCTGCAATCATACTCCCCGTGTGTATAATTATATGCCACTTCATCTCATTCTTGAGCTGGCACACAAACTGGAAAACAGTATCAACTCAGAAACCTAAAACCAAACACAACTGAAATACTATAACAAGAAGCAATAGAGAGGCTGAACAGCTAATTAACATGTAACATGATGAAGATGTTCATACAAATTCATAGCAGCCAGCTTTATTCAAAGAGGTTGGGGGGGGGGTGTTTGCTAGCAGTTCATATCCAAATTGCTATCAGGCAATGCAGATTCACCAGAATATAACAACAGCAATGCTACTGTATTGAAAGAGGGTTTTTAATTTAAAATTGACTCTGACTTCTCAAATTGCTACCAAGCAAGTAATCCTTAGCACTCACTTTTAATGCAGATTCACCAGAATATAACAGCAACATTACTGTATTCAAAGAGGGTGGGGTTTTTTACTGACTCTTGACTTCTCAAATTGCTACCCCGCAAATAATCCTTAACAAACACGCAACTTGACTTCCGGTTTATGGCGGCGCGCTAGCAGACTCACCTCCCGGACATCCCGGGGGTGAAGCTGCGCTCCAGCCGAAGAAGGGGGTGCACAGGCTCGCAA
>NW_015177062.1:381028-416446 GCF_001447785.1 Gekko japonicus
AAAGTGAAGAAGAAAGTGCAAAAGCTGGAAAGGAAACAAATCTCCATGGAAGATCAATTGTTGCAAGTCCAAATGGAAAAGGCCAATATGATCCTTCGTTTCCAGGGCGTGCCAGAGAACAGAGGGGAGAATCTTAAAGAAGTGATGAGTGAACTGCTAGCCCCAGTGACAGAAATGAAGGCGGAAACGCCGCTTAACGATATGGATGTGGTCTACAGACCATATCCAGGCTACATAAAGAAAAATAATCTGCCTGAGGAAATTGTGGTGAGATTCTCGAAGAGGCATGTCAGGGATGCAATCCTGAAAGCGGTTGCTGGAACACTCCTGAAAGCGGGGGGAAATACCATCAGAACGCTAAAGAATATTCCATTTGAAGTAAGACAACGGAGAAAGAAGTACAAAGAACTTGTGTTTTTTCTTCAGACAAACTCAATTGGATATAAATGGCTATTTCCAGAAGGCGTCACTTTCAAGATTAAAGACAAAAAAGAAAAGATTGACTCTGTTCAGAAAGCTCAAGAATTTCTAAGGGTTCAGCTGGGAAGGCCAGAGGACGGGAAAAAAGAAGAGGACAGCAAGTCCAGCGGCGAGCTAGACTTTGGTTCTTCCAGAGAGGACTCTCTGTCAGAGCAAGGGGCAGCAGCCCCAAAAAGTCCTTACAAGCTGCGGAAGAGAAGGGGAAAGGAGAAGTAAAGGCTGAAGGACTCTGAATTGTGCCTTTGAGACTTTTGTTATGGGACGATGGGGGGTTCTGTTTCTAGACAGTTAAATCTGTTTTAAAGAAAAAGTGTTATAAATGTTTCACTCAGTTTATAAAGGGATCAATGATGGGAAGACTTGATGTATCTAAGCTAGTTGGAGGATCTCCTCTCTTGGGCTTTTAGTTAGTAGTGGGTTCTTTACTTTATCCCGTATATGTAGTTTCCCCTCCCTTTTCTTCTGTTGTAGTTTTTTGTAGTGATAAAAAATGATAAAAAAACAAAAAAACAAACACGCAACTTTACTGCAATATAATCATGACAAAAAAAACCCTACTCTCATCCCACGTGCAAGGCTGCAGCAGCAGACAATTGTGCCTCTTCCAGCTTTTGTAAACAAAGCACAGCAGGGAGCTTCCAATTGCTAAGGATAGCCCAGAAACACAGGAAGCTGCGGATCTCACTGAGGCTCTTGGAGTCTTTGTAAACAAAGGCACGAGGTACTTTGTGTGGCAACAACAGAGGGAGAGGAAACAGCTAATCACAGCTACTGGAAAAGCTAGTCACGTGGAGCTGCCAATCGCATTGAGCTTCTTTGCTGCCGACAACAGAGGAAAAAGTAAGTTGCATGGAGCTGCCGATCAACCCCAACAGGCAGCAGTAAATCTTTACTGGGGGGTGGGGGGGTTGGTGCTGTACCCGCGGGCCAGCTTAGAGACCTGGGTGGGCCTTTCTGGCCCACAGGCCATATCTTTGACACCCCTGTAGTAGAGATTATGACCTTTCCACACCTCAGTGTTGCTGCTGTTTCCCTGTGAGTTCCACAGCTGATGCTCCAACTTTGTGACTCCCCTTTGGGAAAAGGGCATTTATTTTGGGGATTTTTTTCTTGAATTCGGATCTGACCCTTCCTGTGTGTTCTGCACTTCCTTCAAAAAGGGGTTGTGTTAGGGTTGCCAAATGGATTTTGACCGGGAGCGGGGGGCTCCCGGCCGGCGTCTAAATCGTGCGCCGCATGTGTGCCACCCGGAAGTGACGTCGCATGCTGGGGGTGGGGCCACGCCATTTGAGGGGAAAACAAAGAGTTTTCCCCTCAAATGGTGTGGCCCCGCCCCCAGCGTGCGACGTCACTTCCGGGTGGCGCGCACGCGGGGGTGGGGTTTTCCCCAGGCCCCGATTCCGCAGGAGCGGGAATCGGGCCTTGAAAGTGGGGGGAAATCCGCCCCCTGGGGGGATTTGGGAACCCTAGGTTGTGTGGCCATGTCGTCATGTACTTCATCAGCAATGGAACTTCTTTTTTTGTGTATGTCCAGTAATGTTATAACATCATGATATTAAAAAAAGAAGGCTGGATATATTGTGGGAAAACAACTAAGATCATTGAACTGGATACACCAATTCATAACATTGTTACTCAGTAATTATGAAGCACACTAAATATGTTGTCATGTACTTCATCAGTGAAGGAACCTCCTTTTTTGTGTTCAACTGCTGTAACATTATAACATTGTTAAAAAAAAAAAGCCTGGATGTATTGTGGGTAACAGCATGGTTGCCGCCATTTCACGGGTTCCCCCATTCATCCTTAGCGGGAAATAAAATTAAATTTTGGGAATTCCACACTTGAAAACTGTGAGTTAATTCCTGAAGGAATAAAAAATCATGGAAAAAGTGGATTCGGAAAGCTCTGGGTAACGGGGCAGTAAATTCCGAGCTACTCCTGGAGCAGCCAAAGATTGTGGGGAAAGTTTTACAAACATCGATGGCTTAAGAACACTGATGCGGCGGGTTTGCACATGTACAGAAATGGTCTAGTGTGCACAAACCATTAAACTGAACTTTTGTTTGCAATATTGTTGATTCATGGGGCCTATTTATATTATTCCAAGAGTGCATCTGTGTTATTCATATATGTAAGCTTCTTTAAATTTCATTAAAATTAATATCATTAATTATGTACTATACTGAGCCCATGGAAGAATGATAGAAAATAACTTAATTTGTTTAAAAGTGGATATAAGGAAGCCAACACATTTTTTTATTGTAGCTTTCATATGGGAGAAGGATCCGGAAGCAGATTACTGCAATAAAGTGGTTCTTTATCTAACTTGTCTTTAAAATGTCAGTGTTAGGCATAGAAGAAAGAAAATGAGCACCAGATTATTTCCCCAGGAAACCAGATATCAAAGTATGCCATTTAGTCCTTGATTTGAATTTCTTCCATTTTGCCTGTAACAAAGCACTTATGTTTATTCTGTTCCATGTTTTATATGGAATCCCACAGGGTTCAATGGCCAATATGAAAGCTGTGATAGCGGAGGAATGGTTTGGTTACCGCTGATATGTCAGTACCTTAGCTAGTCAAGCATATATTCCAAATAGCTCTGGTGTATGTGTGTGTGTGTGTGTGTGTGGGTGTACAGTGACATAAAAGTGGTTCTGTGCCAGGGAAAGCAAATTAAGAAGACACATAAAGTCAGACAAAACAGCTTGTAGAAGTGGAACAAGTCTTAAAAACCTTTTGGCAACTTGTGCCAAACATTTGGTGCTTCGTTTTCTTTGTAATATAATTGTTTCTTTGTCCACCTTGCCTCTCTTTTGTACTAGGTTCGTGGCAGCTTTCACCTACTACAGATAATTTGTTGCTCTTTTAAAATACAAAGCTTAGTAAATTAAATCAAAAATTGAATTTTACTTCAATATACATTAGTGAAGTTCATAAGTATTGTTTTACAAATCCAGTCTTCGTGTGTTTACATTCGTCAATGTAAAAGTTTTTTGTTTTGCTGTCAAGTCACAGCTGACTTACAGCAGCCCCACAGGGGTTTCAGGGCAAGAGACATTCAGAGGTGGTTTGTCATCACCTGCCTCTGCATATGGACCCTGGTATGTATTTATTTATTCGATTTATATCCAGCCCTCCTTGCGTAGCAGGCTCAGTATTTCTTGGTGGTCTCCCATCCAAATACTGACCAGGGCCGAATGTGCTTAGCTTCTAAGATCTGATGAGCTTGGAGTAGCCTGGGTTATCCAGGTCAGCATTATTTTAGAATATTAATTTAATACAATAATTAATTGTTGATTTTTAAAAAAATAATGGCAGTGTTATGCCGTTCAGCAGTGGGTAGGTGGTTAAAATGTAGCTTACTAACCTTCTTCATGTAAAAGTACTTAAGACTGTAGACATCAAGGGAATATATTTCACATGTTGAGGGTAGATGACATGATGTGTGGTGCCATTCACCTTGTTACTTGGATAGAGGAGATAGATAACCAAACTACCATGAGAAGGGAAAATGCACTGGAGGGGCACCCATATATGCTGGCGATCTTACTTAAATGTTCTTTGGGTTGTCGTATAGTTCAGGTATTGAACATTAATTACAGCTCCATGAAAATGAAATACAGTTGTCTATATTCAGCTTCAGAATCTATAACTTTATAGCCTTGTTGTTGTTGTTCAGTCGCACAGTCGAGTCCGACTCTTCGCGACCCCATGGACCAGATCATGCCAGGCCTTCCGGTCTTCCGCCGTCCTCTGAAGTTTGCTCAACTTCATGTCCGTTGCATCTATGACACTGTCTAACCATCTCATCCTTTGCCGTCCCCGTCGTCTTTGACCTTCAATCTTTCCCAGCATCAGGGTCTTCTCTAGAGAGTGCTCCCTTCTCATTAGGTGGCCAAAGTATTATAGCCTTACTTGGTAAAAAAAAAAAAGATTTTGGTCTGCTATAAGGATAATTTCCTTCTTGTCGAAAATTTCTTTTTTCTGTGCCTGCTGCCAGATCATATATATATATATTCTTTTATCTGGCAAACAGCAGAACACTTTTGAATTATCAAACACTATTTACATAATCTTGTAAATGTAGCTTGCTGATGGAGATTTGAGTGGTTCTAGTGATATTTTACTGAATTTTGTCATAAAGGTCCATATTGCACCCTTAGTTTAATGGGTGGTTTTCTTGTGTAAAAATGACTCAAGATGTTGGTTTGAATTTGTAATATGGGAATGCATACAATAATAACCTTTGGTAATAGTAGGGAAAATGTCTGAAAAATCTATGCATGCTAAGCCCAGCCTAAGGCAGATTGATATTAACAGTGAACGGCATCATTATGTTATAATCTGTTGACTGCAAGTATTAGTATAATGGAAGGTAAAATAATTTCATATCTATACAGTACAGAAATCTGCAGAGATTATAATAGCTATAGACACTGAGGTATGTTTCAGTATACATTCTTACTGTGCTGGCTTTCCTCTGTTTGTATGCAAATGCATGAGGCAGGCAACTTCTTTGACAACTTTCTATTTACTGAGCAGAGGTGTACGCCCGTCATTGCCTCAGTATAGTTTTATTTTTGATAATAAGCTCCACCCAGCATGATGGACAGGTGATGCAAACATCATAGGTGTAAAAAGGTACTTCTGTTCTTGGAAGTTAGGAAAGGCACACTGCAGAATAATTATTACCGTGCCACATAGGAAACTAATGAACACATCAGTTTCTTTTTTATGCTGTAATTCATCAGTTTGCTCAGGTGCTTGTGTGCATACCAGAAAGACAGAGGGGAAAAATTAGACTTAATGGAAGGAAAATAAAGCTGTGGGATACTGCATGTATGTGGCAATTTCTATGAAGGGTGGAAATAAAAACAAAAGAATGGTGGATTCCTAGGGCATTTCCATCACTTGCAAACTAGACTAGGTTATTTTCAGTGCAGTCTTTATGTGGAGTTACTTAAACCTAAACCCACTGAATCCAGAGAGGAATTCAGAGTCGGATAATTTTGTAGGCATCAATATTTCGTGCAGTTACTGTTCCCTTATAGCATTTTTACAGTCATGGCAGTCACCTCAAGCTTTCCTGTATGAAGTGAATTATTTAGATCCTTTCCAATCTGTTTTTAGGCCTGGTTATGGGACAAACAGCTTTGGTCACCCCGGTGGATGACCTGCACTGGGACATGAACAGAGGGAGTGTGACTCTGTAGTTCTCCTGAGCATCTCAGAAGCTTCCAATACCATTGATCATGGTCTTCTTTTGTACCACCTTTCTGGGCTGGGATTAGGAGACACTGTTTTGTGGTGGTTTCAGTCCTGGCTGGAGGATAGCTTTTAGAAGGTTGTGCTGGGGAACTGCTACTCAGCACCTTGGTCTTCAGCCTGTGGGGGTCTCCCCCCCCCAGGTTTCATCTTGTCCCCTAGGCTCTTCAGCATCTATATGAAACTGCTGAGTTGTCATCAATATGCTGATGACATTGCGTTCTATCTTGCACTTCAGCTGATCCTAGGAAGGCTGTAGAAACCCTGAACTGGTACCTGGAGTGTATGTGGGCTACTAAATAGAAGATTAATCTTGACAAGATGGAAGCGCTACTGGTGAGCAGAAAGTCTGAACCAGGATTTAAGGTGTCACCTGTTAAATAGTGGGTTTAACACGGCAGAGGCGAAGGCAGAGTGATTTCAGCAAGCAGCAGTTTATTGCATCTCAACAGGAATGCTTTACATGGGGCAACTGCCCTAACTATATACACCTAAGCCACTCCCAGCCCCCCATGCAATTGGTGAGTTCAAATGGCCTCCAGGCTCCAGATTGGCTGGCTGTCCTCAGGGGCCAATCTGGAGGCAGGTTCCAGGATCTTGCCTGCCTTTGTTCTGGGGCTTCAAGCTACAACTAGATGGCCTGCCCGGACAAGCCCAGACATGCATCTCTACGCTCCCTCTACGAGGCCTGCCAGACAAGTCCAGGCATGCCTCTAGCAGCAGTTAAGCGAGTGGAAGATTTCTCATGTCCAGACATAACAACCCATTCTGGATGGGGTTGTACTCTCCTTGAAGGAATGAGTTTGTAGTCGGGGGGTACTCTTGGATCCAAGCCTCCTGCTTTGGCCAGGAGTGCCCTTTACCAGCTTCAGCTGGTTGTCCAGCTGGGCCTTTCCTGGGCAGAAAAGATCTGGCCATTGTGGTGCATGCCCTACACCTGCATTAGATTACTGCAATGCACTCTATGTGGGGCTGCCCTTGAGAAGTGTTTGGAAACTTAAATTGGTACAGAATGCTGCAGCAAGAATGTTGACTGGAGTGGGTCATAAGGACCATATCACTCCAGTTTTGGCCCATCTACTCTGGCTCCCAATCAGTTTCTGAGCACAATTCAAGGAGCTAGTGTTGACTTTTAAAGCCCTATATGGTTTGAGACCAACATACCTGAAGGACCACCTACTCCCTTATGAACCTACCTGACCATTAGGTGGATGGCAAGCTGGGAGAGGGCTTTCTTGGTTGTGGCACCAAAATTCTGGAACTCTCTCCCCAAGGAGACTTGTGCATCTCCCTTCTTGTTTCATCTTCTGCCAGCAGGTAAAGATGTTTTGTTTCATTTGGAATCCCCTCAGTGATCCCTCCTTCCTGCCCCGTGTTTTAATTGTTGTTTTTATGTTTTTGAATGTGGTTTTGCTCTGGTTTCAGTTATGTGTTTCTTGTTGGTTTATATGGCTTTTAAGGTGTGATTTTTATTATGTAAGATTTAATTTATGAATGCCTTGGTGGAGCTAGGAGACTTGTAGGAGGATGGAAAGGTGGGGTATAGATTTTGTAAAATAAATAAATACATTGTTAATGAAACTCGGTATGACAGGACTGTTCATAGCGGTGATAGCCAGGTCTTGTAAGAAGTGAATTATGCAGCTTCAGATAGAAGCATAATGTGTGAATAATTTCCAGTGAGAAGTACTGACACCTCATGCTCATAGCAGAAATATACTCTAATATAGATATGAACTATATTTTGTTACAATTCATTTTTGCATATTTATTTATTCATTCATTCATTCATTCACATTTATATTCCGCCCTCCCAGTGACCGTGCTCAGGGTGGATCACAATTTACACTTAGGCTTTACAGCATTACAACAAAATAGTAATAATAATAATTAATTAAACCCATTAAAACAACATTAAAACAATGTACATCAATATGTACAGTCCCCAATATTGGTGTCACTGCAATCCAAGGCCGTATTGTCCAGGCTGCATAAGATGGTATCTTCAGCAGGGGGGGCAGTTTTTTTACTGGATGCCCGTTGCCTCACCCAAAGGCCTGGCATTTTGCAGGCCTCGTGGAATAGTAACAGATCTCGCAGGGCCCTGATCTCATGTTCCCGCATGTTCCATCAGAGCGGGTCCTGGTTGAGGCTAAATGGATGTCCCTCGGGTTGGGGACAACCAGCAGATCTTGATCAGTGGAGCACAAGGCTCTTCAGGGCACATATGGGGAGAGACAGTCCCTTAGGTATGTGGGTCCCACGCTGTGCAAGGCTTTAAAGGTTAATACCAATACCTTGAAGTGGATTCGGTACTCAATTGGTGGCAAGTGCAATTGACGGAGTGCCAGTTGAATGCATGCCCACACAGGGAGCACAGACAGCAGGCACGCCGCAGCATTTTGCACCAGCTGAAGTTTCCGGATCAACCGCAAGGGCAAGCCTGCATAAAGCAAGTTACAGTAATCAAGCCTGGAAGTGACCATTGCATGGGTCACTGTAGCCAGATTCTGGGGGGTGGGGTGGGGTGAGGGGCCAACTGCCTGATCTGTCGAAGATGGTAAAAGGTAGACCTAGCAACTGTGGTGACTTGAGCCTCCATAGTAAGTGAGGCATCCAGGACCACCCCCAGGCTACTCACTTTCTGGGCTGGCACAAGTGGTGTGCCATCCAACGCGGGCAGCCTGATTCCCGACCCTACTCCCCCCCGACTTAGGTACAGGACCGCCATCTTAGTTGGATTCAATTTCAGTTGGCTCTGCTGTAACCATCCAGCCACGTTCTCCAGAGCCCTGGCCAGATTTTCTGGTGCGGAATCCAGGCAGCTATCCATCAATAGATAGAGCTGGGTGTCATCCATGTACTGATGACATCCCAACCCAAACCCGCAGACCAGCTGGGCGAGGGAGCGCATATAGATGTTAAATAACATTTGTCATCGAGCTTAAGACCTTTGGTCATAGAAGCTAATAAACATAAGTTTAAGTAAGTATAATAACATTGGTGAGTGCCCCTGTGACACTCCACATTCAAGTGGGTATCATGGGGATACTCCCTTACCAAGTCCATTCTCTGTCCCCAATCTCGGAGAAAGGAGGAAAACCACTGTAAGGCAGACCCCAAACTCCTATCTCAGGAAGCCGGTGGGTCAAAAGATCATAGTCGACCATGTTGAACAGTGCTGTCAGATCTAACAATAACAGCAGCACTGACCTGCCTCGATCTAGATGCCTCCGGAGGTCATCTGTGAGGGCGATTAATGCCGTCTCCATCCCATGGCCCAGGCTGAAACCTGACTGGAATGGATCAAGGATGGATGCATCCTCCAGAAAAGCTTGGAGTTGTTCAACCACCACTCTCTCAACTACCGTACCCAGAAACAGTAGACTCGAGGCTGGGCGGTAGTTGGCTAGGACTATTGGGTCCAATGTAGATTTCTTTAAGACTGGACGGACCACTGCCTTTTTTAACCCCACTGGGAAAGTCCCAGATGAAAGGGACAAGTTGATAATGTCTCCCACTGATCTTTAGTGCATAAAGCAAATGAAATTTAAAAAAATTATTTTGTAATGAAAAGGGAGGAAAGCCTTTTGAAATTTGTGGATCTTCTTTGTGGTCTCTGTGCATCACACCCTGGGATATAGTGCGCCTGCGCTGACCCCGATCAGTATTGTAGAAAGCTAAAGGGATTTTTGTGCCCGCTCCCCCGTCATGTGCCAGGCTCAGTGCACATGACTAGAGAAGGGGCACAACTATCCTGCCAGTTCTCTTTTGACTGCTGCGCTGGTAGGACCTTCTACGCCTCGGTCGGTAAAAAAGGAATTTGGCTTCAGCCACTTTCCCTTTCTAAAATTTGTAGTTAGCTAGTTTTAGTTGTAGTTTAGTTAGTTAGAATTTTTTCTTTGTTGTCTGCTTTGGCAGAATTTTTCTACCCCCCCCTTTCCTGGCCTATGGCCAAACTGTGGAGTTTCTTTAGGCGGTGCTGGAAGTGCTGCAGTAAGATTGCCCCCCCCCCAGATGGACACTCCCTTTGTTTATTGTGCCATGGGGAATCACACCAAGTTGACTCCTGCGCCCACTGTGCCAAATTCTCCCGGCAAACGAGGAAGAATCGGGCAGCTAGACTTCGTGTGGCGCTACTTGAATGGGCTCTTTCACCTATGGCGTCATCGCAAGAGACATCAGGACACGCCTCTATGTCGACCTCGGTGTCAGGGTTGATGCCTGGTCTCCGACGCTGAGCCCACGCAATGCTGATTGTTCGCTGTTGAAACGCCCGATTCTGGCTTCGCAGTCTTCTGCCCATACACCAGCAAAGAAAACCTGGGTGGGCAAGGATGACTGGCCTGTCAAGCACAAGAAGCATAAGAAGGACTCTTCTGCCAAGACTCTGACACCCCAACACCGGACGACTTGGGTGAATACAGATGCAGTTGCTTCGCTTGACTCCTCAGGCTGTGGGCAGCTACAGGGTGTACCTTCTTCACCCTCCTTACATCCCATCCAGCTCACGGACTCTGAGCATGATATGGACCTGACGCAAATCTCTCAGTGTCCAAGTCTTCAAAGTCTACACTCGGACCAGGGAATGGATAGGGCTCACCCGCCCCAGCAGGACTCTGATGATTGGGATCGATCACCCGGACAGTTCCAACCTCCCTCCTGGGACCGATGCCAATGGCAATATTTGTATAGGGCATATCCATTCCCTGGTGGCATGCCCTGGCTTCCTCTGCGGCCATCCATAGATTGGGATTGACAGTCTACTTCTTCCAGGCTGTCTCGGTATCGAGAAATTCCTCTGACACCGGAGTTTGTGAAACTGCAGCTTTCGGTACCGATGAACAAACCGTGCAAACCTGCACCATCAATACCGACACATTCCAAGGACCAATTGGAACCAATACAATTGACACTGATTCGTTTGGCACTGTTCTCTGACCCTTCAGAACGCTCTGCCTCCTCTGAGGGTTCCCATTCTGGTGATGAGGATGTTCCCGTTCAACTTGAACAGTCCCCTCCGGAACAGGTGGAGGACGATCTTCCCATCTCTCAGTCGGAAGACATCAAGTCTTATGGGGACTTTGTTAAAAGGATGGCCAACACACTGGCACTTCCGACTATTCAACGTCTACCCGTCGTTACCGACTCCATCTTCGACATCGTCCAGATGGACACATCGACTGCAATCACCCTACCCTTGACGTCTGTCCTTCTACAAAATGCTAAAGTCCCCTGGGCATACCCTGCCTCTGTTCCCATCTCCAACAGGAAGATGGACCATATGTATAAAGTGCAGGAAATGGGAGCTGAATTTTTGTTCATTCATCTTACACCTAATATGGTGATCGTCACCTCCTCGTCTAAGGGAAAACACAGCCACTCCACCCCATCTGACAAAGAAGGCAGGAAGCTGGACTCTTTCGGCAAGAAATTTTATTCTGCTGGAGCACTGAGCACCAAAGCCTCTAATTACATGGCCTGCATGGGCAGATATCAGTATGCTCTTTGGGAACAAATGTTGGAATTCCTTGCAGCCCTCCCTGAGGACTACAACCGCCAAGCTAGACGCATACAAAAGGAAAGTATGCTAGTGGCTAAACACCAGCTTAATGTGGCCAAACACAGTTTGGACGTGGCATCTAAGAACCTCACTTCAGTTGTTGCTTTACGATGCCATGCCTGGCTACGTGCCACAGCCTTGCAGCAGGACACCAAATCAATCATTGAAGATCTCCAACAGGAAGATGGACCATATGTATAAAGTGCAGGAAATGGGAGCTGAATTTTTGTTCATTCATCCTAAACCTAATTTGGTGATCGTCACCTCCTCGTCTAAGGGAAAACACAGCCACTCCACCCCATCTGACAAAGAAGGCAGGAAGCTGGATTCTTTCGGCGAAAATTTTATTCTGCTGGAGCACTGGGCACCAAAGCCTCTAATGATGTGGCCTGCGTGGGCAGATACCAGTATGCTCTTCGGGAGCAAATGTCGGAATTCCTTGCGGCCCTCCCTGAGGACTACAACCGCCAAGCTAGACACATACAAAAGGAAGGTGTGCTAGTGGCTAAACACCAGCTTAATGTGGCCAAACACAGTTTGGACGTGGCATCTAAGAACCTCACTTCAGTTGTTGCTTTACGATGCCATGCCTGGCTACGTGCCACAGCCTTGCAGCAGGACACCAAATCAATCATTGAAGATCTTCCCTTTGAGGGTGATGGGCTCTTCAGCTCTATGACTGATTCTGTCCTCCAGGACCTTGACAAAAGTCTTAAAACATCTTGCAATCTGGGAGTCACGGCGACTTCTAAGCAATTGAGAGGAAAGTCCTGGAATAAATCGTGGTCTCGCAAGCCTTTGTTTAAGTCCTCTTCCGAACCACAGTGGCAGAGGTCTCTTGGCAGCTCTTCCCGTCCCTATGGGAACAGGACTAAATTCGCAGCACCATCACTACCTAGGGCCGAGCCCCAGAAAAACTCCAAACAGAGCCTTTGACTCTGATCCATTACCCCGTCTTCCCACCCATTTTCCCCCTTACCTGTATACTTGGCATCGGATAACGTCAGATCAGTGGGTCCTCTCAGTGATCCAGGAGGGATACCTTATAGAGTTCATACAAGTCCCCAACAGCTCACACTTTGTACTCACTCCATCATCACCTCCACTTCTGGACGAGATACAGAACCTCCTTTACAAGGATGCTATAGAACCGGTTTCAGTGCTGCAACAATGCCTAGGTTTCTATTCTCGTTACTTTACCATTCCAAAGAAGGACGGAGGCCTCTACCCTATCATGGATCTCAGAAACCTGAACCAATACATTGTTTACAAAAAAATTCGCATGACAACTCTACAGTCTATCCTTCCCCTTCTAGAGAACGGAGTCTGGATGGTAACCCTGAACTTGCAGGATGCTTATTTTCATGTGTCTATCCATCTGTCCCACAGGATGTTCCTCCGTTTTGCGGTCAGCAACGACCATTTTCAGTACAAAGTCCTCCCCTTCGGACTCTCTACTGTGCCTCGCGTTTTCACCAACGTAATGGTGGTCATTGTGGCTCACCTTCGACTTCAGGGCATACAAATTTTCCCGTACATCGACGATTGGTTGTTGAATGCGGAGACCAAGACAACCTTGCTCGAACACATTGCCTTTCCCCTCAACACCCTATCAACCCTGGGATTGCGGGTAAATCTAAAGAAGTTGATGCTCACCCCTTCCACTCGGGTGCAATTCATCAGCGCAATTCTAGACTTGACTCTCTGCAAGGCTTTCCTTCCCCCCAAAAGGGCAGAGGACATCATCACCCTCATTGGCCTCAGAAAACAATGGATGGCTTCAGCGAAGCAGATACAACACTTGCTAGGGCTCATGGCCGCAACTACGTCGGTCCTGGTCTTTGCCAGATTTTGAATGAGACCACTCCAACTTTGGTTCATTCAAAAGTTCCACCCCCAGTACCAACCTCAGTCCCTACGCTTCACTCTTCCGGGACATGTCCTAACCTCTCTCCTTTGGTGGGAAGACAGGCAGAATCTACTGGAGGGAGCGCCATTCCACCGTCTGGACTCAGTAGACACCCTGACTATGGACACATCTCTCTGGGGCAGGGGAGCGCATCTTCAAGGCCTGTGTGTGGGGGCGCAGTAGAACCCTTAAGTGACACACCGCCACATCAACTTTCTGGAATTACTAGCCATTCAGTATGTGCTAAGATCCTTCTGCCACCTAGTGACCAACCAGGTAGTTGCGGTTCTCACCCACACCATGGCACTCTTTTATCTCAACCGTCAGGGTGGGACAGTGTCCAGGAGCCTCTGTTGGCTAGCCACAGACATTTGGAATGAGTGCCAGTCATGGGGCACATTTCTGGTAGCGGCCCATTTACCGGGAACCCTCAATGTGCAGGTGGATTTTCTGAGCAGAGGAGCTGCGTCACGGCACAAGTGGGAGATCAATTGGTCGTATCTATTCCCGATTTTCCAGAAATGGGGCCATCCAGATGTCGATGCATTTGCAACACGTGAAAACAAGAAGTGTCATCTGTTTTGCTCCAGAGCAGGAAGAGATCCACTCTCTCTTGGGGATGGTCTCCTTTGCCCGGGGACTCATAGACACCTGTTCCTTTTCCCGCCCTTTCCCCTACTCATCAAGGTGGTAGCCAAGGTATTGCGGGAACGACCTCGTTGCATCCTCATAAGCCCATGGTGGCCCAGACAGCACTGGTTCCCCACTGTCCTGCACATCTCCAGGGGCTCCTTCCTCCATCTTCCACTGGCACCAGATCTCCTTCTGGCTCAGGAGAGACAGGTGCTGCATCACAATGTGCCGCATATGAAACTGACGGCATGGAGGATTCTTTGGCAGCACTCAGAGACCGAATAGACCATGTGCTCGCTAATTGTTGTAAGCCTTCTACTAGAGCTTCTTATGCTGGGAAGTGGAAGTCCTTCCTGTCTTACTTACATCTGTCGGGGCTACCTCCCCCCCCCCCACTGATCTAGTTACAGTGTTCGGGGGTTTTGTTATCACTTTTGGATTTGGGCCTTAGTTTTTCGTCATTGCGGGTGTACTTGGCAGCCATCTCAGCTAATCACCCTGAGGTGGACGGTCATTTCGTCTTCTCACACCTGAGGACTAAGCAGTTCTTGAAAGGGCTCAGGCACTTGTTTTCCCCATCTGGGGCCCTTTTCCGGCTTGGGATCTCCCCCTTGGTACTAACCAAGTTGATGGGCAGACCTTTTGAGCCCATGGCTACCTGTAGCCTACAGCTCCTCTCCTAGAAGACTGCCTTCCTGGTGGTGATTACCTCGGCCAGGAGGGTGAGTGAATTGTCAGCACTCAGGTGTGACTCTCCGTACCTGATGTTTCATAATGATGATGTTACCTTCGCCCAGAGGTCATTTCAGGGGGGGGAACGCGGGTGAGGTGCAGGGGGGCGGGGCACATGACGAAGCCCCGCCCCCTGCTTCTGGCCGCCCCGCTTCCAGCCCTCATTCAGCCAGGAGGAGGCAGGAGAAGAGGGAGGGTAAGTTGCTTCCTCCCCGCCTCTCCCCACCCCTGCCTGCCTGGGGTCAGGGAGGGCCTTGGCGGGGCTTCCTCGCACTCCCACTGGCCTTGCAGGTCCACCGCCAGGCCCCTGATGTCAGGGTGTGTGGCATATGCTAATGAGTTATGCTAATGAGTTCCCCTAGCTCTTTTTCTATGAATTGACCCCTGCCTTCGCCCCAGATGTCTTATTTCTGCCCAAGGTAGTTTTGGAGTTCCATCTCTGAGTGGACATTGCTCTCCCTGTGTTTTTCCCAACGCCTCAGACTGATGAAGAATGGGGCGAAGGTAACACCATCATTATACCCAGATTGTGTTATGGTTTGTGACAGCTAGGGGTACATAGAGTGTTAGAGTTGGAAGGGACCTTACAGATCATCTAGTCCAACCCCCTGCACTCTGCAGGAGCATAGCTGAAAGATAGCCCTACAACATACCCGAAAGATGGTTGTCCAGCCTCTGCTTGAAAATGTCCAGCGAAGGAGCAGCCACCACCTCCTGAGGCAGACTGTTCCACTGCTCAGCTACTCTTACAGTTAGGAAGTTTCTCCTGATATTTAGCCGGTAATGACTCTCTTGTAATTTCCACCCATTTGATCTAGTCTTGCAATCCGGAGCAAGAGAGAATAGATCTGCTCCATCTTCTACATGACAGCCCTTCAAATACTTGAAGACTGCAATCATGTCCCCTCTAAGCCTTCTCTTTCCCAGGCTAAACATACCCAGCTCTTTCAGCCTTTCCTCATAAGACTTGAATTCCAACCCTCTCACCATCTTGGTTGCCCTCTTCTGGACACGCTCAAGCTTGTCAACATCCTTTCTAAAATTTGGTGCCCAAAACTGAACACAGTACTCTAGATGAGGCCTGACCATCCTAAGATTGAGCGGAACTACTACCTCCCTCAATTTGGACACAATGCTTCTGTTAATGCCTCCTAAGATTGCATTAGGTGCTCTGCTTAATTTCTAAAATAAATGTGGAGCTCAGAGCCTATCTGGAAGCTTTTACCTATAATAGGTGATATATGATGAATAGGGGTTACAGTTCATGTACTTTGAGTCACACTCTTATTTTATATTATCTTCCATGTTCTACTGAGAGCTATATTTTAGCATTAGAAACAGATTCTGACTCTAAATATTGAATCAGTGGTATCCAACTTATATACACATGTTTAATATTTCTAGCTCATTGAAGAGTAGTCAGCTTGATCATTTTCATTGTAGCCCACACCTTCAATAAACATTCTAGCTTATTTGGAAGTAACTGATTTCCCCCTCCCCCGTGTCTCACAAAAAAACTATTCTTGTCACTAGATTCAAGTGGGTAGCCATGTTGGTCTGAAGCAGCAGAACAAAGTTTGAGTCCTTTAAGAACAAGAAAGTTTTATTCTGGGTATAGGCTTTCATGGATCCCTGCCACACGGCAGGGGAAAACTCGCTCAAAGCGCGGCTTCTAAAAGCCGCACCAAAGATGCCGGGGAGAAAGCTACAGTGGGAAGGGGAGGCTGGTGAACTGCGCATGCTCACACATGCGCAGTTCGGCCAGGGGCCGGGGATGCGCCAGCGCAAGGATGCGCCAGTGATCCCACGGCCGGGCTTGGGGCGCACTTCTCGGACGAACTACCAAGGTAGGTGGTTCTGTTTTGGTGCGGGGTTTTGGGTGGAAGGGGCGGATCGGGGACGCAAGCAGCACGATTCCCAGATGTTGCTGTGGGATCGTGCACATTTGCTGCGTCCCCGTTTCATCCCTCTACCGGCCCAAAACCTCTTGTGTGACCGGGGCCATGGTTCTGAAGAAGTGAGCTTGCACACAAAAGCTTATATCCAAAATAAAACTTTGTTGTCTTAAAGGTGCAACTAGACTCAGACTTTATTCTTGCCACTGTTAGCATATTTAGTATTATTTTCCTGTTTGGAGCTTGAACCATATAAATATAGTTCAATTAAAAATAAACTTCCATACAGGCCATAATATTGAATGGGTCAAATGGGAAAAAATGTGGCAAAATATGAGAAGAATGAAAGCAACTTCTATGAAAGAAAATCTTTTTAAAATGTTTCACCGCTGGCACTTAACCCTGGCGTTAGCACGATGTTATCCTAACCTTTCAGACAGATGTTAGAAATGTAAAGTTGAAAAGGGTACTTATTTCCATGCCTGGTGGTCTTGCCTCAAAACTCAAAGATTCTGGAAAGAAATTCATGCTATTATTGTTCAGATAATTAATATGTCAATTCCATTTGAGCCTGAGATAGTTCTGTTAAATATTATGCCCGACAACCTCAAGAAGGTAGATGTACACCTGATTAGTCACTTACAGCAGCTAGGATGCTGTTCGCAAAAGGCTGGAAGCAGGAAGATATACCATCCAGAAAGGATTTTATAGTTAAAATTACAGAAATAGCAGTATTGGACAACCTGACAATGAAGGTTCAGGGGAAAGATGATGTTTTTGATAGCATCTGGCTAAAATTTTACAGATGGTTAGAGAAGAATGTTTAGACCTGTATACAGATTCTTAGTAATTTGATTGAGCGTGTTGTTGTCCAGAGCAGAGATATAACTCCTTTTTAAAGAATCCAAATGTTTATGTTGTTTGTCTCTAATATCAATAAATATCATTATAAATAAATAAATAAATAAATTTCTATACTCGTTAGACGTTTAGCCCTCCAGACATTAAAAATTACACTCTGAACTATTTTCCCATAGATTTTGCAACATCCCTGCTGAAAGTGCATTTTTAGAGCATTCACCTCTTTATTTACTAGTTATTTTAGAGACCCTCTGTGATAATTTTTTATTTAATGTTTGAATGGTGTACTTAGTGTTTGAATTGTAGAGCTATGGAAGTAGGAAAGTAGTGGGTCAGAATTTTATAATTTTTATATATTAACAAAATTAATAATAACTACCATTTTGAAAGGCCAAAGAAAAGAAAAGAAAAATTCAGATGTGTAGCCAAATTGTGCCCTCATAGCATGGGTTTATAAATACCAAATTAACAGTGACATACTAATTAGAGTTCTGCCCTTCTAAACTTTGAAGTGTGTATTTTGTTTAGGATGATGCTTTTAATCTCCCAAATTATTGAAAACATTTTCCATTTTCAGAGCTGGATCAGGGATTTGGAACATTAGTCATATGCTTAGTAATCGTAGATTAGTGGGTAGAATGCATAGGATATATCACATTGCATGCACAAGACTTCCATAATATAACTCATATTTGTTTTTTATGCCCCCCATAGGGGATTTTTTAAATTGCATTTTCTATAAACTACAACGAAATAAGGGAGGGGATCTACATACTATGAGAGACAGTAAAGTAAAAAAAATCCCTAAAAACCCAAGAGATAGTGGTCATACAAAATGCTTATAAAATTAGCTTCTAGCTTACAATTTCAGTTAAAGATCATTGGATGTGGTCATCAAACATTCTATTTAACCTTAGAACAAAAGATAACATCTACGCATCTGACTTCATAAAAAGCAATATACGAAATGGTTAAAGTCCTTGTAAAGGATCCTAGACACAATGACAACTCTTTATCTAGCCTTTTTCTTTCTCAACTGATAACTTGTTTTTGGGGCTGCCGCCCCAAGTTTTGAATCTGAGTCCTCATCAAAAGATGCCAGTTCTCCCTCATCTTCGCTCCCCTTGGTGCTATCATCTTTCTCTTTGTCTTCACCTGCTGGACGGTTATGTTACTACAAAAATTCCAATGCCTTTTCAACAGAGTCAATTTTTTCTTTCTTGTCTTTAAATTTGAAGGTTATGCCTTTGGGCACATTCCATCTGTAGGGGATGTTGTTTTTCTGAAGAAATAACACCAAGTCTCTGAATTTTCTTCTTTTCTTTCTTATTTCAAATGGAATGTCCTTCAAAGTTTTAATTTCTTTGTCCTTGATCTTCAAGGTAGATCCATTTGTGGCTTTGAGGATTTGATCTCTCACTTGTCTTCTGGAGAATCTCACTATCACTTCCCCGGGCAGATTATTCTTCCTTATATATTCAGAATACGACCTGAAGATCGTATCTATTTCGCTTTGTAATATATCCGCTTTAATATCTGCTATCGGGGCTATAGTATCACACATGATCTGCTTTAGATCTTCTCCCTTCTCTTGAGGAACTCCTTGAAATCTTAGGACATAGCTTACCCTTTCCATTTGTAGCTGTAACAGATGAGACTCATCAGCTAGTCTCTTTTTCTCCATCACCTGCAGTTGTTTTTTTAAGCTTCCTAGTGTTGGCATCCACTTCTTTGAGCTCTTGCTCCGTTTTCTCCATTTTTTTCATAGTCTCATTAAGTTGGTTTTGTTGTGCATCGAACTTTTGATGCAAAGCCGTAACTTGTTCCAGCAGAGGGCGCAATGCCTCAGTCAGCATCCTTTGAAGATCTGTCGTTGTGTCCTGTCTAGGGGCAGAACTCGCTGGGCTGGCACTTCCTGCAAGAGTCTTCAATTTTGGTAGCTTATCCTTTTCCTCCTTCATTGGAGGCACCATGTTTGAGATTGCTTACTTTTTGTAAAAGTTCTCAAAGGCTCCGGAATCCTTGAAAACGTCTGGTGAGTTCTTGTGTGCTTTTTATTTCAGTCCACCTTGTTTTAATAGCCCCCCCCTTTCGTCTGCTTCACAATGTTCATTTATTTTCTTCCCGAGGGAGAGCCCCCCCCCGTTTCCAAAGGGGAGGCTTTTGGCTAGTTTTCAGGCGTTTTTGCTTATACTTTGACTCACATTTCAATGATACAGCCGCGTTTAGTCCCAAATTCACTTCTCCACCAAACGCTTGTCCCAGTGTGCGTTCTTAGTTCCATTCATGGAAGCTCTGCGGCAGGACCTTTGGGGCATGGAAAAGCCCCCCTTTGCTGGCCAGTTGCCGGAGGAAGAGCTCTCCTAGCGCCCCATGGCTGGGAGCCCATCGCAAGGGCTCTGGGGGTGCTGCAGACAGTTGCACCCCCTCCCAGCCGCAGGTGCTGGTGCACGTCTCCTGGAACTCCGGGAGAACACGGCCACCATAGCAGACACCAAAACCGGAAGTTTTCTTAATATAACTCATATTTGTTGATAGCTAATATATTTAGTGACTGTATTTACTGTTAAACTGTAAGTATTTTCATGAATAATTACTTTTCAAAAGTTAAAATGATATCTAACTACAAGCCTGAAATTTAACAGCTGGTAATTTAAAAGTTTTATTACTTTTGTGTTCACTTTGGTAGCACATGTACTATTACTTGTTTTTCTCTTGCTGATTGATTCACAAAGAGAACAATCCTAAGTCTACTCAGAGGTATATCCCATGTTATTTCTTGGGGCATATTCTTAGAAAAGTACCCTTAGGGTTTCAGCCTAAGTGATTCACTGGTATCTCGTAAGAAGACTTGAGGGCCTTATCTAAACTGCTGGTGGGAGTGTTCTGCTTAACCTTGTTCTGGGAGACGATCATTGTTAAAATCAAGATTATGACTGGTTGTGAAATTCTACTTACTCCAGAGTTGGTATTACTAAATATTTGGCCTGATTCCCAATTTGGAAATGAAAAAAGAAAATTAATTGCCACACTGTTAACAATTGCTTGATTAACAATTGCATCAGTTTGCAAAAGTAAATTGAAACCATCAGTACAAACCTGGCACCAAAAAATTTGGGAACTTATAATAATGGCAAAAATTACTGAGAGTATACAATCAACAGAACCAAGAGCTCAACCCACCTCTGGTATATGTGGATACCTGTTATGTTTTATTTGCTGGAGAATGATATAATTCCTCCAGACCCTGTATATGAAGAGATACTGTATAATTTTTTACCTTATTACCTTTTTATCGCCTTCTGTTTACCCGTAAATATTCAGTAATAAAAATTAAAAAAAAAATTAAAAAAGACTGCGGGCCAAACTGTGGACACTGCTGCCATTTTAAAGAGATTTAAAAATGCTGTGAGGCAGCTCTGTGAGCTGAGGCTCTCTTATCCCCTCCCATTCACCATATTAAATGCAGAAATGGCGGTGTGTGTGTGTGTCACGATTGCGCTGGTGGGCCAGGCAGGGCACGGGAGTCCGAAACACAGTCAGAGGTCAAGGTACCAGAGAAGACAGAGTAAAATGAGCAAAGTCCAAAACGCCAAGTCAAAACGTAGCCTAGGGTTACTAGAGGTTGTATTAAAGAGTTCAGAAGCCGAAAGCCGTTCGTCAGAAGTTGTCATGCCTGCCCCCGATCTGGCGCCTGGGAGCTCTGAAACGGAGGACTCCGTGCCTTTAACATCATCAGAGGCACGAGAGTCCTTGCCAAACCTCAGTGCCGGAGAGGATGAATACCAAACCCCAGGACAGCTTGCACCAAGTCCTATGAGGAAAAGTTGAAGGAGTTGAGTAAGTTTAGCCTGGAGAGAAGATGGCTGAGAGATTATATGCTAGCCATCTTCAAGTATTTGAAGGGCTGTCATATAGAGGATGAAGCAGAGTTGTTTTCTGTTGCCCCAGAAGGTCAGACCAGAACCAACGGATTGAAATTAAATCCAGAAGAGTTTTTGGCTAAACATTAGGAAGAACTTCCTGACAGTTAGAGCTTCCTGACAGAGCGGTTCCTCAGTGGAACAGGCGTCCTCAGGACGTTGTGGGCTCTCCTTCTTTGGAGGCTAGATGGCCATCTGATAGCAATGCTGATTGTGTGAATCTAGGCAGATCATGAAAGTGAGGGTGGGGATGAGTTGATGCTCTGCTTTAGTGGCCCTTTCTTACATGCCCAGGGTAATGTTAATTGTCACTTTGGGGTCAGGAAGGAATTTTTGTCCAGGCCAGATTGGCCCAGGGATCCTGGATTTGGAGGTTATTTACCTTCCTCTGGGCATAGAGCAGGGATCACTGGGGGAGTGAGGGGGGTATTTATACATTTCCTTCATTGTGCAGGGGATTGGACTAGATGACCCTTGAATTTCCTTCCAGCTCTATGTTTCAGTTGTGGCATCACTTCCACCTCCCCAGATTATGTTCACCCAGATACATAATACAAAACCCCACTAGCAGCAGCCAGCTGCTCCTGGTGAGTCATGGGACAATACAGTAAACAGTCTGATCTTCATTGTGGTCTCTGTGCACGCACCCAACCCATATGTGGTACTGCACAGATGACCACTCGAAGATCATCAGTTACAGGTAAGCAGCCTGTTTTTGCCAGTCTGTGGTTTCCAGCTTCTGTTCCATCACTATGTAATCTGGAGGTATTTTGTCACAATCCCCAAGGTTCACCAAACATGACCCACAGAGCAGAGAGGCCTGTTGCTCTTTAGCTTGTGTCTCTTGGAAGAGCTGGGCTTTAAGAAGGTCTTCTGCTGGTAATTATGTTCTGCCAGTCAGGCCACAGGGACATCTGTAGTATAGAAGAGATGATATGCAACCTGTGAAGCTCCGCAGTCCCACCAAGGGTGCAATCTCCACTGTAGCTTCAGGAATTACCTGGCTTTCTTTTCTTCCAAAATGAGCATTAGTGCCTCTCTTTCTTTCTTCTTTTTGTTATTAGGCAGAGAGTTGCTATACTTTTAGTGACTGAGTATCATTTTTTAATTAATATAGTATTTTAATTAATGTAGATTTTTAAAATTAATATAGTAAGGAGACCTTATTTTGGACCAGCCTATGGAATGCCAGATAGTGAGTTCTGAAGAAAAAAATTCTGTTCAGGTTGCGTGCTGTCTTTCCAAAGCCAATGAGTATGGAGAAGACCTTGTAATCCTCCAAAATTTCCACTTTGGTCCCAGAGTCGCTCCAAAACTAGTTGACGTCCTCTGCCATCCATGGCTGTTGATGCACACCAGGAACTGAAAAAAAGAAGTAATATCATACAAATTAATTTCTTGATGTCGTCTTTTCCACAGACCATGCCCCAGCACTATACCAAATCCATCTGCTTCAGTTCTGGCCTTGATTCCTTCTCAGCCAGCACCATTAGAGTGTACCGGCATGATCCCACAATTAATTAAACCACTAATTAGTTTAAGTTTCTAATATAGTTAGGGGTTGTATTTTTTAAAGTGACTGAGAAATTAACACTGATTTTTCCCATGCTTTTGTCTTTTGTCTTTCAGTTATTTGCCATCTTCCGTGTATGAATGGGGGCCAGTGTAGTTCTAGAGATAAATGCCAATGTCCTCCTAATTATACTGGTAAACTTTGCCAGATCCCAGTGCAGACCAGCAGTGGTCCAAAACTCTATCATAACCCACAGCAAGCAAGCAAGCCTGTGGGATCACATGTCATCCATTCTACGCATACTTTACCACTGACTATGCCTGGGCAGCAAGGAGTAAAAGGTAAACATTTTCTCTTCCTCTTAATGTTTAGATTTTTGTATTGGCTGTAGATTTACTTCTTTTTTTGGCTTCCGGAGAGCCACAGACTACCATAAAATCTATCCCAGTAGCTTTAAAATTTAGCAGGAATTCAAAGACCATCAAAATGACTGGATTTTGTTTTCCTTAGATGGTTCAAGTAATGAGAAACATGTCACTGTTTGATAAGATACTGTGACTTTCATTCATTCCAAACAAAAAATGAATTTGTACTTTCAAAATGAGACAGTTCTGTGATGAAATTCTGTTTCTTTTTAGGAAGTAGCTTGCTCTTAAAAGCTTTACAATAGCCTATTGGATGTTGCTTATCTTTTTCATATATTTGCTGTCAGAGAGGAGGCTAGCTAGATAGAGAGAGCAAGACTCAAAGACAGACTGTATGAAACCAACTATAGTTGCTTTGATTATTTAAAACTGGATAATCAGAATTGTGGATATTAAAATAATTAACCATTATTATTTACAGCTGTCTTTAGAACAGCATTCCCCTTTTTGTCACATTTTTATAAATCTGTGCTGTGTAAGTGGTTTTTATAGTCTGCAGAATACTTTACAAATCAAAATTTTATTCACAAAATTTGCTTATCGAAATTTGTTCTTAGCACTTCCATCAGTAGGGTTCTGGTAACATCAGCAGAGCCCTATTGGATTGGTCCAAAGGTTCATGTAGCCTAGTATTCTTGCTATCAGCATTCAGCCAGCTGCAGGGATTACACTAATAAAATAGTATTCTAATTGGGATTTAAACCAAGGTTTAGAATTCTGGGATTTTGTTGTTGTTGTTGTTGGGAGGGTTGTGAACAAGCTTCAGTTTGCCTGGGTTGCAGATATCAGATGACATGATAAATTGGAGCTTGATTCAAGGCTTCCTATAGTGTTCAGTTATGCTCTGCGCAAGAATAGAGGAGATGGGAGGGAACACTTGAGCATGAGAGCAAGCTGCATTAGTGCCCATCACAGATAAATAGAGGTTTGTAGAGACATCAGAATGTGGCTAAAGTTGAGGATATGTAAAATATTGCTTGGAAAAAAATAATGTGTTTACTATATGTTTGGTGTTGCTGAGTTGAGGAGTGGTGTTATTTAATTGGACTTTATTTCTTCTTTTAATTGTTTTTCCAGTTAAATTTCCTCCTAACATTGTGAACATTCATGTGAAACACCCCCCTGAAGCTTCAGTGCAGTTCCATCAGGTTTCAAGAATTGATAGCACATCTGCTGGACAAAAAACAAAGCCATCCCAATCAGGACACTCCCAGGTTTCTTATCAAAGTCTGCCATTTCAGAAGACTCAGAAAGTACATCCACCCTATTCACATCAGCAGCCAGTTTCTCACATATACCCTATTTCTGCTAAAACTCAGCTTGGGCGATGCTTCCAGGAGACTGTTGGGACACAAGTAAGTAGTGTTTTACAAATATTTTAGATACTTAATGATTAAGTAGATGTTGTAATGCAGAAGAAGAAGTGCAGAAGAGGGCAACCAAGATGATTAAGGGGTTGAAGCACTTTTGTGATAAGGAAAGGCTGAAGAGTCTGGGACGTTAAGATTAAAAAAAAACACACAGGTAAAGGATGAGATGTGATAGAGATTTATAAAATTTTGCATGCGGTGGAAAGAACTTTTTCTCCCTCTCTTTAAGTTTCTAGAACTTGAGGAAATCCAGTGAAATTGATGGAAAATAGATTCAGGACAGACGAAAGGAAACATTTATTTATTCAACAAATAAATAAATTGTGGAATCTGTTGGATGTAGTGATGGCTCTTAGACAGAATAATGGAGGATAGGTCCATTGGTGGCTACTAGCTATGGTGACTACAGGGAACCTCTGTAGTCAGAGGAAGTGTCAGTACTAGGAGGCAGCAACTGAGTGAAAGAACGTGTTGGGCTAGATGGACCACTGGCCTGATCCAGCAAGGCTCTTCTTATGTTCTTTAAATGTATACTGGTCTTTAATTACAAATCTGTCAAAAGCAGCTAATATTGTTACTGCAAAGAAATGGTACAGCTCGATAGTAGTATTAATAAAAGAATGGACTGCTAAGATTCGATGTGTGCCTAAATAGCCAATGTCACTGAAATCGTTAAATTATGGTAGACCAAACTCTAAAGGTTTTCTCTCTGGTAATTTGCAGCCATTTATTGATTTTTTTTCTAAACAAAAGTATAATATAATATTAATGTGAAAGTGTACAATTGATTTTCAATATGATGTTGATGGAATTCTAGAAAAAAAGGAATTTAGTTCTAGAACTGTAATATGTTTTTTAAAACTTGAGAGAGACTGAAAAGTAATGCATGTGCTTCTCGCCACAAGAAAGAAAACAGGACTTATTTTGACCATGTTTTTCCTTCAAACAAGATTTCATGGCCGGATATTATTTTACATATTATTAGTGCTCTACACTTTTTGTTCATGAGCGTCAGAGTTCTTGATATTTTATTTATAAATATCGGATTGAATCCAACAATTCCCTTCCACTAAGTGAGTTTTTCTCTGATGAAGGATACCTTCTGCTGATAGAGCAAGGCTGTCACTTAGTGGGGGGGAATTGCTTAATCTAACTCATTTTTATGTCAAAAAGATACAAAGATGGGACCAACTGTCAAATACTAATCCTGACCTGACCTAGATGGCTCAGGCTAGCCTGATCTTGTCAGATCCAGAAACCTAAACAACATCAGCTCTGGTTAGTATTTCAGTGGAAGATCACAAAAGAAGCCTATGATTGCTGTGCAGAAGCAAACAATGGGAAATTACCTCTGTTCATTTCTTGCATTGAAAATCTGTAGGGATCACCATAGTTTGGCTGTGACATGATGGCACTTTCCACCACCAGTCCTGTCAAACTTCTGTCTAAATATAAATGAAGTTATCTCTCTCTCTCAAGGAATGTAATATTGGGGCTTATATATGAAGCCGCCTGATTGCTGTGGCAATCTTTGGAGTCCCTGCTTCAGGTTCTGAGAGTAGGCAATGGGGAGTGGGGAGAGGGCCTTCTCAGTCATGGCACCAAAGCTCTTGAACCTCCCTCCCCAGCAAGAGTCATCTGTTCCCTTCCGCTGCCATCTTCCACAAGTGGGGAAATACTTATTAAGGTTTTTGGGGATTCTCTTAGTGATCCTTCCTTCCTGACCAATGTTTTAATTGCTGATTTTTGTGTCTTTGTATGTATATGAACTCTGTTTTTAATATGGTTTAATGATGTGTGTCGGGGGGTTGATTTTAATGGTTTGAAAATGTGATTTCATCATATATGTTTTAATTTGGTGGCTGCTTTGGTGGCCCTTGTGAGGGTAGAAAGGCAGGATATTCACTTTGTAGATGATGATGATGATGATGATGATGATGATGATGATGATGATGATGAAAACCAAAGAGAAGCTTCTAGTTGAAGTGTTCAAGGTAGACTTATTTAAGGTTACATAAACCAAAGAAGATTACAAAAAGACTGAAATCAAAACTCACTTTCACAACTGGAAGGAAAAGCACTTGCATGGGCAATGTTTGAAAGACATACAGAATAAAGTTGATAGTGAAAATACCTGGAAGTGGCTCCAAAATGGACACTCAAAGAAAGAAACGGCAGGACTTATTCTAGTTGCATAATAGCAGGCACTCGAAATGAACAGTATGAAAGCGAAGATTCAGAAGACCAGTGTTAACAGCAAATATCGACTTTGCAATACAAAGGATGAAACAGTCGACTACATGGTCAGTGCCTGCAGTAAAATTGCTCAAACTGACTATAAAGAATGTCACAATAGAGTTGCAGCTATGTGGCACTGAAATCTTTGCAAGAAGCATGGCTTACCATCAGCCAGAAATTCATGGAGCACAAACCCTCAAGACCATGGAGAATGATGAAGCAAAGATTCTTTGGGACTTCTAATTACCCACAGATAAACACTTGGAGCATAACTACTTCTTCATACTGATAATCTTTCTGATGTAAGTTTCCAGTTGAGAAAGCCCTGTTTCTTGTCTTTTCTGATTTCCCCTCTTGGATAGTTGGAACAAAAAACAGTCCATACCCTTTATATACCATTAAGCAATAAGCAAGGAGGTCTGTATGTGTGAGGCAGACACTCCTGAAGTATGATTACTGTAGAACCATATGATTTAAGCTCTTTGAAAGAAGACTGTGATAAAAATGTAGCAAATAATGAATTGTCCCAGAAACAGCTATCCTCTTCACCATAAGTAGTTACAAGAAAGTGAGTTGTAGTTCATTCTTTCTTCCATTTTGTGCTTGAATATTCTCTCCATGCTCCATTTCTTCCTTGTCTTCTTTATAAGGTTTACAGTATAGTGTTAACCTCCTGTGTGTCTTTAAAAAATCATAAGCTTTTTAAGGCTCTGTGGGTTACTAGTTCAAGAACTCACCTTTTATTTTTAAAAGGACTTTCACACCTAATATATAAGATAAACTTCAAGGTTTCTTGAACAAATAGGCTTTCCTTAATCAGGCCTCCTTTAATCTTAAAATAGCATAAGGTTTCAGTTTGTTGTAAAAAGAGCTGGTTAATGAGATCTAAAAAATATAGAACACATATTCAAAGTAACTAAATTATAGTGGATTGTATCCTGTAATTATTTCTGCCTGCAGAAGAATACTTCCTCTGGCACAGGGGACTTTATTTTCACTGATATTTTCCTGCTGCAGACCTGGATGCAGCTTGGCATATGTTCCTAGGGGCCTCTGACCCCCTTGGACAGTATTTCAACAGGTGTGATAGGTTACAGGAGAAGGTGGAAAGGTCCCATGACATGAGATGAATTCCATTTGTAGTTCTTGTTGGGTACAACCCACTATCTGTATAGGTGTTGTTGTTCATCTTTGTTACAGCAGAACTTAAAATAATGCTGTGTGTTGGCATTCACTTTTCTCCAGTAACAGTTTTAGTCTTCATAGCATTTTGATTGCCCCCCCCCCGACTCTTAAGTGATCCTGTGGGCCTTCACTTGGCTTTATCCCTTGCTTTGTCTTTAAAGGGAATATAAGGACACTATTCTTCCATACTCTTCAGTTTCAGAAGCAGATACTGTATGTATAGCTTCACTAGCTCTCTTTTGGGAAGGCAGCAAATGCTATAAATCCATATTAAACACTTAAAACACTTAAAAAAATAAGCCTATGTTTCCAGAACAGCAAATGACTGTTGATGCATTTCACACTTTAGATTAGTTCAATGATCCCAGGAGCTTGCAGCATCTCTTTGGAGGTAGAGCTTTGGTTCAGATGAACATTTTTCCCATTACAGGAAAAGGGTAGGATTTCTGTTGGCCAGGAGGTAGAACCAACCTAACTCATCTTAAGGTTTAGCTTGAAATTAAACTATAGAAGTGCATCTGTTTTCTACACAAAAATTCAGTGGTGCATAGCAGAAAGTATGGAAAACAGTACATGGAGGAGTATACAGTTGTAGCATAGGGTTTCCCATGGCAACTATTTCTTTATTATGAGTTCATTGCTCTCAATCTATTAGATAGACTGAGAGATTAAGGACAGGCATTATGTGGTTAATGGGGATTGAAAATTCTGAATCAGAATGTCTGATCCCCATGTAGACTTGCTTTGCTGTGTTCCTATGTCTAGAATGGGTGTTAATACTAGAACCTGAGATGCTGTTTTGTTAGTTAACTTGGGAGTGGGTTCTTTTTTCTTGATTCAGAGAATGTCAGTTGCACCAGTCTTTGACATGTTAACTATGCTTATTATTTTCAATTTAATTCTCACTGTCAGTCTCAGAATATAAGTATTTCTGTGAAGTGTAGATCTTTGTGAAATGTTGACCTGAGTCTCACTAAATAATATTCAAATGTAAAGATTTGTTTTTAAATGTATAATGACAAGGGGGAAAGGAAGAAAAGCTTAAGAGAGAGAAGTAGGAAAAAGAGGAAACTACATAAGTCTTACTGGAAAGTCACAGCATGAACTTTACCATCACCCCACCATCCAATTGCCATCTTGATACATGTTTATGGAATATATCTGGCACAAAGTAAACCCTGGGCTTGCAGCCAGTGTTGGCTCTATGAAACTACCCAAAGGGGAAAAAATGGCAAAGAATAAGGAGGCTACAATAGGAGTCAATTGGGTGTTTTCAGAAAACCAATATGACCAATTATTTACTGCTTTAGTGTGATACTACAGGTCAGTTTCATGAAGACAAGTTGCTGTTATAGGATTGGATCCAAAGGACTATCAGCAGAGCTCTTCTCACAGAATGGTTCTTTCCTTCCTTGTGCAGTCCACCGTGCTTTCCAACTGATGCTCCTGAGAGGCACTAGGTCTTCTAAGGAACAGCACTGGGTGTGATGTGGGGCTCTGAAGTCACCCTCCCCCACTAGCAGAGGTGTCTTCCGGTGTAGTGGAAGACTATTTTGGATCCAATTCATATATTATCCATGGTGACCGAAAATTCAGATTTTCCTTTGTTTATTTTGTACTATTGTGTTCAGAACCCACAGATTGTATTGTGTGTATCAATTTCATTTGACTAAAACAAGATGACAAATGGTAAAAATTATAACTGAGTCAATGAAAATTAGATTGCTATAAAGACTAGTGTAACAGACTAGCAATCTTGTCATTCTACTGAGACCAAGACAACAAAGGCTCTTGTGGCATGTTAAAGATGAAACCATTTTTGGTTGTATCAGTTTTCATAAAATAGAGCTTAGTTCATTAGTTGTATGACATGTAACATTGAATGTAACACGTGTATGTAACACAGTGGGCTCTAGCTCACAAGATGCTATGCTATAGTAAATCCACCAGGCTTTAAGGTGCCACATGACTTTTGTTATAAAGACTAAAATACTTGGGTTAGCATTCAAGACGTTAAAAATGTAACCCAGAACTATCAATATGGTGCTGTAGGATATTTTGGTTCTATATATATTGTGAGAATTTCCAAGGAAGATTTTGTATTGCCTTTTGATTTTCTTAATCTCAAACCTTTCCTCTTTCTAATATCATGTAATTGGTTCAAATGTTTTGTCTGTTCTCCATAATGTTACTTTACTCAACATTTTCAGTGTTTATGTATTTTTACAGGATGGATTTTTAAAGTTGGCTTTGGTACTGTAAAATCTTTTATTAATTACTTTGGGATCAGAGGTGGTTTTATTGTCTGCATGGGAGACTGATAATGTAATGTCCATGTATGTTTGGTCTATTCTTGGTAAGCCATTTAATCTATTGCAGGATCTGGTTTATTTATGACTTCTATCCTATATGTTTAGCCTGGATTACAAAAGTGATATATTGATTAGATTTTTCAAATGGTGAGTTATAACTATATATTAAGCCACTCGTTCTGTATACAGTTAACTTTGATTTGGGAAATCTGTTAGGAGTTTTCCTGCCTTCCAAGTATGGACAACCATCATATCCTCTAATATTTTGTAGAATTTCTTTTAATGCCACTTCTGCAACATGAATTTCTCTCTTCCTCCCCTAAATATAAACAGAAGCCATCATACTCCAATAACCCTCCATTCATCTTTGTGGGTTTTATGCAGGCACACATTGGGGACTGCATAATTGCAGGCCTGCTGCGGAGAGGAGCTTCCAAGCTTATATTAGAAATTTCTAGACTCTAGGCGTGCTCCTCCTCCCCTCTGCCTATAGAGAGCCCTTTTCCTGCCCAAAGGGTCATGTGACAGAGGAAGGGGGAGCACTTCTTCCTCAGTTCTTGCCGCAATGGGGAGAGGACAGGCTTCCTTGAGCTTCTTCTGGAGGCCCACTCAGAACGAGGTCTCCAGAGAAAATTATTCAAAGATTATCAGAAGAGCAGATGGGATGGCCGTCTTCAAAAAATGTGGGGATTGCAGGGCAAAAATGGCCCCAAACAATGATCACATGTCGTGTCTCCTGTGCCTGGGAGAGGGCCACAATACCGGTTCCTGCCCATCTTGGCACAGGCTTACCCCTAAAGCCCAAGAGGCTAGAGCAGCAAGACTTAAAGCTGCACTGTGGTAGAAAGGGGATAAAAGAGCCCTAATGGAAAAAGAAGTGAGAGCTCAGTCTATAAGGTTGGCACCGACACCATTGGTGTCAGAAGTGCAAAGCCAGCCATCGATGCAGAGATTGTCATAGAAGCCGCCTCCAAAAAAGGCTAAGAAAAGGGCTAAGCGCTTCCACCATAGCTTGTCTAGATTGCCATCCCACCAGCATTGAACACTCTCACTTTGAAACCGATGGTCCCCATTCCCTCAAGGTCAAGCATCACCATCTTCCCAAAGATTACGTTGACAGGAATCTCCACTTTGGCACCGACAGTCTGACTCAACTTGGAGTCCTCAATGCCAGCAATTTTCAGATCAGGGTCCCCTCGATGTCATGGCTCACCATTGGGTATCAAGACTGAGCTGTCTTCGTGCCTGAAGACGCCTTTGCCATTGAGATCATTGGAGGGTGAAGTGGTTGAGGTGCCACCATTGACTCCTATGTCTCAGGCCAAGAGACAACCCAAGCATCAACCTCCTAATCAGTGGCCGACCAAGAAAAATCCTTGGTTCCCATTTATCATGCTACCTCAGTGGGGTCCATGGAACCCCTTGCAAAGCTGTTAGCCCTGGCAGCCCCATATGTCTTCCACCAGATCAAAGAGTGACCATGGCACACATTTTCAACCTTTGCTGGGATCCTCACATCAAGGGTCTGACTCCAAGGGTTTCGAGGTCACGTCAGTGCCCTCCCTTGATAACACTGTGGGGAACCCAACAGCCCCCTCACTGACATAGGACCTGAAGATGTATTCTGTACACATGGCTAAAGCACTGGGGTTAGAATACCACGCTGCAGAACTGCAACCTTCAGACCCTAAAATGAAAGTCTTGTATAGTCACGACTTAGGGCCAGTAGACCTTCCTATGCTTCAAGGGATACAAGATATTGCCATGACCAATTAGACAAAACTAGCTTCAGTGCCTGTCTCGGCGAAAAAACTAGAGAATTTATACAAGATTAGAGAGGAAGGCTGTGACTACTTGTTCTGCCACTGAAAAGTGATCTCTCTCGTTTCCAAATGCTGTTGTGGGAAAAGATGACATAGTTTGTAGAATTACTGCCTGAGGATAAGCAAAACATAGTTAAGTCCTAATTTCAGAAGGCAAAAAATTGGCAAGCAGCAGCTTAATGCAGCCCAGCACCTAACTGACTGCAATAGCAGGCCGGTGGCCTCTGGCGTTGTCATACAAAGGCCCTCATAGCTGTGCTCATCAGCCCTTCCACGAGATAAAAGTGCAAAGACAGAAGACCTCCCATCCAAAGGCTGAGACCTTTTTAACAACCAAACTGATATGCTTTTTGGACCGTATTAGGAAGAAAAAGATAACTATTGAATCTCTGGGCATAACACGCAACCCAGCACCAGCGTATGAGCAAAAGTATTTCCCTAGACATACTTATAGCAGGAGAAATCCTATTGTATCTCCGATTATAGATACCATAACCCTGTGCCACAGCAGCAGGGTTATAGGCCCCCTTATACTCAACAATCTCAAACCAGGAGACAAGGTAGACAACGAGGAAAGAACCCTAATCAGTCTTCCAGAGACCAGTACTCTAGAGGTGCCCTTATTGCCTGACTACGCTGTGGAAGGTCAGTAGTTCAGCAGTTCGAGACCCGGGTGCCGCATGATGGAGTGAGCTCCCATCTCTAGTTCCAGCTCCTGCTAACCTAGCAGTTCGAAAGCAAGAAATTGCAAGTAGATAAATAGGTACCACTTTGGTGGGAAGGTAACAGCGTTCCATGCGCCTTGGTGTTTAGTCATGCCGGCCATATGACCACGGAAACGTCTTCGGACAGCGCTGGCTCTTCGGCTTTGAAACGGAGATGAGCACCGCAACCTTAAGAGTCGGATTCGACTGGCTTTCGAGCAAGGGAACCTTTACGCTCAGGAAACCTGTTTTGCAAACGGTTATCAAAGGTTTTTCATAGTTGGTCCCAAATCATTGATGAAGTGTGGGTGTTATCCATAATTTAAAAAGGTTATTTCTTGGAATTTGAATTGCTGTAAATAGGACTCTCAATAGTGGATTTATATTAAGGGCCGAATGATACCCCCTGAATATTAGAAAAGATTTTTACAGTAAGAGTAGCTCAGCAGTGGAATCAGCTGCCTAGGGAGGTGGTGTGCTCCCCCTCACTGGCAGTCTCCAAGCAGCGTCTGGATAAACACTTGTCATGGATGCTTTAGGCTGATCCTGCCTTGAGCAGGGGATTGGACTAGATGGTCTGTTTGTCCCCTTCCAACTCTGTGATTCTGTTATTCTCCCATTTGGTGTAGAATTAGAATGGAGAAGATGTTGGACACAGTTCAGTTTGCATAGCCAGTTGCACATAGGCAGCATTGATAAATCAAAGGACATTTATTGTAGAGTCTGTTCATTGCATTTCATTTGATGTTGAGGCAACGTAAAATAACCACTTCAATGAGATCTCTTCCTCATCCACACACAGTAAAGTTACTTTTGGGACCCTCAAGTATTAATAAGAGGCACTACCGATACTTTCTGGTTTGCTTTTCCTAATTTGTCAGGCTGCCCTCGCTGCCCCACCCCCCATTTAGCAATTGTATCTTTGTCCTACTTTTCTGTATTTTATTTCTTCTCTTGGCAATTATGCTGTGTAATTCTCCCACTGAGGTGGAGGACATCTCCATGGGTTATTCCCATCATTCCTTTAGGGAGGTAGGAAATACTTTTTTCTCCTTCCTGTTGGCACCTTGGGAATAGCCCTGCCCCTCAGTTCTGTTTCTGCCTCTTAGGGATTAGCAGCTAGGGACAGAGCTCTGTGATTCTGTCCATCTACTTTCTCTTTCAATTCTATTTTGTTCTATATAGCTCTCTTTTATTCCTCAGAGTCTCTCTCTCTGCCTCTCTCCCTCTACTTTTTACTCTATTTTTTCCCTTCTTGCTCCTGCTTGGAGCCAGAAGACGTTGAGAGGCAAGTCCCTCCCGGGTGCTCGTCGGGCCTGCGAGATGGCTACCGAGCACTCAGAAGACATTTCATCGGGGGACGAGGCGACAACGCTCACCACGGTGGCGGGTGGAGCGCAACTTGGAAGTGGGGCCTACCTGCTTTCGGGGCTTGTTTGTGCCACCCCAACGAGCGCAGCAGAGGCGGCGCCGGCGGCGCAGCATGCACTTAAACACTGCTGGCCGCAAGAAGAAGCAGGGCCCACTAATTCTGGGCGGGCGAAGATCGGCGGCCATCTTGAAGAAGCGGAGCCGAATCCGGTCGCCATCTCCAGGCCTCTGCAGCGCGACGCTGGAATGGACAGAGTTTGTAAGCCCTCCAATTCGCATTCCCTGGGCCCAGAGATCGCAGGGAGGGTAACACCTTCCAAGGGGTCTTAATCAACCCAGCAGATCTGATGCTAGCCTTTCGCCAGGCCATGCAGGAGGGCATCTCCACCTTCTGTGAGAGGGTGGGTATCCCCAGACAAGGGCCATTCCCAGGACAACCGTCCCAGCCTCCTTCAGCTTGGCCCACTAAGGCTGCCCAAAAAGCACCCCCAAGACCCAGTAGGGGTTCTAGAGAGGAGCAATGGGAAGATGAGGAGTCTGTTGGGTCCATGCAGGAGGACAGAGAGGAAGGGGAATTCCTTTCAGATGAGGAGGTAGAGGATCTTAAGATGCCTGAACAGGCTAGCCGCTTTTTTAATGCGAAGGACTACCATTATTTCTTGTCTAAAGCCATGAAGGCTTTAAAGATCGGCCTCTTCAAGATCTAAGCTAAAATCCAGATCTAGAGGTGACCAGGAGTTCTTCCCTCCTGAGGAGTATGTGGAAAATGTCTTTCCCTTTCCGGACTATTTTGAACGTCAGTTAAGGGTGGCATGGGACAAGCCAACTGCTAACAAGCAGTTCCCAGGTTTTGTAAAAAAGATGTATGCCTTGCCCAGTTATGCCAATGAACTGTTACAGGCTCCACCAGTGGACAGTCCCGTGGCAGCTATCCAGTCAACAGGTCTAGTCTCGGAGGATGGACACGGTTCCATACGTGATCCTATCGATAAAAAGGCTGATGCCACACAGAAGAGATTACATGAGTCCATCGCCATGATTGTCAAGGCGGCGGCTACTGCATCTATCGCTTCCAGGGCTTCCATCGTCTGGATAAGAAAGCTCATTCAGATGTTACCAGAAAACAACAGAGGCCTGTTGGAAGGTTCTACCCGCATTCTTAAAGGAGCATCCTTCACTGTTGATGCCACCCTGGACATTCTAACGTTTG